>NC_065511.1:5084613-5106252 GCF_006386435.1 Epinephelus moara
AGACCTCCTTAAGTTAGCCTAGTTGGATGGGGTCTAAGAGACACGTTGATGATTTAGATGAAGAAATCACTGTGGTCAATTCTTGAAGAGAAATTGGGGAGAAGGCCTCTGGTTCCAGACCTCATATTGGTGCTCACATTACATTGCTCAGTGATGGTTGTCTCCACAGATTGGAGACATGGCTAGCCAGGTTTTAGAGGCAAGATTAGGAAAAGACAAATTAATAAATAAATATACAATTTATACACTGAATTGACAGAATCTGCATTTCTATGTGGTAACAAAAAAAAGAACTGTATCATCTGATTGAATTGGGTTATCAGAAATAATGCATTGTTTGTATTTTCCCTACAATGAGTCAATCCAGAGATTTGTAATAAAATTGTGAAGCAAATACATGTGTGCTGCATGGATAATTTTGTTAGCATATGCTTTTGTGTCTTCTTAATTGCTGTATATTTATAAGTCAGTTTTATATGGCCCAGAACACTGTCTGTAGCTTTAAGGTACATCACAGGAGACTGTCACCTACAAACTAGGGCTGCCACTAACGATTATTTTCATTGTCGACTAATCTGTCGATTATTTCTTCGATTAGTCGACTAATCATGTGTTAAAATGTTGAAAAATGTCGGTCTGTCTCGCCCAAACCCCAAAATTACGTCATCTAATGTCTTGTTTCATACTCATGCCAAAGGGTTTTAGTTCACTGTCACGGGAGAGTGTGTAAAGCTGCCAATATCTGAACGTAAGAAGCTGCAGTAAGAGTATTTTGGGGTACTTTTATAGTACTTTTCTATAAAAAATGACTCAAACCGATTAGTCGACTACTAAAATAGTCACCGATTATTTTAATAGTCGATTAGTCATCGATTAGTCGACTAATCGTGGCAGCCCTACTACAAACAATAGGACAATACCAAACAGTTCTGTGATATCTGGCAT
Organism: Epinephelus moara; assembly: GCF_006386435.1. Taxonomy (NCBI): domain Eukaryota; kingdom Metazoa; phylum Chordata; class Actinopteri; order Perciformes; family Serranidae; genus Epinephelus; species Epinephelus moara. The sequence goes on from NC_065511.1 coordinate 5,085,559, forward strand.
CTGGAAAAAGGTTAATGCTGTGTGTTGTTTTGTGTTATGTGTGCCTTTTTTTCTTTTTAAATATTTCTAAATATGAATTTATTTTGGCCCCTTGTCAAACTTTACACACTACTAGGCTTGTCAAAGAGACTGGACAGTATCACTAGAGACGAAGAATTTCAGGTGATGAAGAAATGGCAGCGTAGCATCAAAAACCACTTACATTGGAATGCAACATCTTCAAAGTCAGGATCAGAGAAAGTGGCAAAGTGGAAGTCACTCATCAATCAAAGTAAATATGTCCACACTCATGAAAACCCCTTCTTCATGAATTGTGAACATCCAGACAGAACAACAACAGACTGGAGCAAGTGGGTGAAGCCAGGTGTGTACTGTAAATGTTGTAATGCTACAACTTCATTAATGTCCAATTCAAAAGGTTTCCATTACACGGTATCCTTGTAGTGTTAACACACTGTCATGCGTATCACTATCATTCTTGTCACTCTTGTTAACAGTGTTCGTAACATCAACCAAGACAGCTCTGTAACATCAATAACACTTCAATTGAAGTGTGACTGGTGGGTTTTGGACTCAGAGCAGCATAGTTTGTAATGACCATTAAGGAACCATTCTATCACGCACAGAATAAGTAGGGAAAAGGGAGAGTCATAGGTTTGCTTGGAGCCTCCTGCACAATTTCAGTCCAAAACTCTCAATGTGGAACACTGAAGCTGAGAGTAGGTGAGCCACTGGTGTCCACTGGATGCACACCAACAGCAAACACTTCAATAGTGTGCAGTACCATGAGGAAGCAGGCAAGAGATGACGTCAGACGAGCAGAGGGTCTGATACTAGATCAGCAGAAAAAGAAAGCCAACACAACTGAGAGATTAGTAGGTTGGTCGTCAGAAGTCAAGTAACCAGCAGTGGCAATGCGTGGATTCTGTGGCGCACACTCAAAGGCAACATGTGCAGCCACGTGATGAAGTAAACCACAACAAAGGAAATCACAGGCAGCAGAACAGGTAAACTCACTACATAGAGCTGACTGGCAGTCACTTCACACAGCCTTGGGAAACAGGCAAACAGAAATCAGGAAGGTGGAAGTAGAACTCTTGGTTGGGGACAGAAGGCTGAGGGGTTTATCAGGGAGCAGTCAAAGCAGAAGATTTAGAGATAGGTGAAGTTGGCAACAAGGACGCACTCTGGGAATAAATGCTGGAAATTCTTGCATGGATATGGCAAGAAAAATCTGGCAACGAGAGTCTGTGAAGCTGGAGTCTTTATAGTGGCAGGGAGTAATGAGCCAAGGTGAGCGGAGTTGATGAGGTGAGTGTGGTGGACCAGCAGGAGTGGGAGATATGTGGACAGGTGGTAGGCTGGAAGGTAGGTGTGGTGGAGAGGCTGGGTAAGGAGTGCAGACTATGACATTAACAGCAAATATAAGATTTCACTTTTTCTTGGCGCAATGCATTTTATTAATTTATCTATTTTTTAATTGCCAGTAGAGCTGCGGTTGGCATGGGTTACCATGGTAAAACATCTCCGACTGACAAGGAAGCTCACAGGAAGTTATATGGTTATTCCAGCTTAGTGCGTCTCAAAAGATTCTACAGTTAATTCACACAAACATATGTTCAACGTAAGTGCACAAATTTGGTATGTAGTATACAATTTCACACAGAGAAAATGTCAATGCAGAGCAGAAAATAAGATTTTATTTCCAAAGCACTGCATGCCTTAGACCAATACTGCCATTTTGCACCCGTATTGTTAATTGGGGTTAGTGGAGAGTCAGTATAGAAAAGTGAGTGAGCTAGATAAAGCTAAGAGAGGTCCAGTATTCACTGAGTCCTTGGTATTGATGGACAACCCAGTGAAACCCACACAAATCCAACAATGTCATTTTGTTTCATGGAACAGGAGAAGCCTGTTTTAATGCATCTCAAACTTTAAATCCAAAAACTTAATCCTAACTTGCAGAAGTGAGGAGTGACAACATGTCCTCATTTAAGCAGAAGATGTACTCAAACACACACACACCCACACACACACACACACACACACACACACACACACACACACACAAAAATCACATCCTCCCATAGAGTCAATTAAATCACCTGGAGGCCTGTGCAGCAGCAGCAGCAGATGCTGCAGTCACTGGGAGCAGCCAGCCATTTCCTGTAGCAGTGAGGTGATGCTGTCGTTATGATGCTGTGCAGCTTCAGCAAGTAGTTTGTGAACAGGGTTTGGGGCAGGGGTGGACTTCAGCCCGGAACATTAAGGCGCACCGGCCCACGCACCCGCCCGCACGCAGAGGTGGACAGAGTACACAAATTCACTACTTGAGTAAAAGTAAAGATACTCCTTGTCAAATATTACTCCAATACAAAAGTAGTCAAAAGTAGCTTAGTCAAAATATTACTTAAGCAAAAGTACTAACGTATTTGCTTAAAAAATTACTTAAGTAAAGAAAATCTCAGGAAATACAGGAAAGTAGCTTTATTGTCATTCTGCTACAGAAATGTTTATTGTTAAAAAATAAACAAATAAAGGCAGAAGCCTCAGAACAGAAACAGAAACTTCTACCTAAACATATAATGTAACATTCAGTGTGTCCTTTGGTTTGCTAATTAGCTTTTATGTTGCCAGTTCAAATATGTATCACAACATTAGATTACTGTTTTTAAACGGATAGGGTTTATAACAAAGTCTACTGGATCAGCTTTGCCTCTGATGAAATAACAGATGAGAACATTCTCTCAAGTTTAACTACTCACTTAAAGAAGTCCTTATTCAACTTCAACAGAAGTTGATTTTTGAAGTTGTGAGAATCAATTTGTCCTCTTCTTGGGCTGAAGATAAGTCCAGCTGCACTAAACAGCCTTTCGCAGGCAGCAGAAGCAGGCAGGACTGTGTTCAGCTCAAGTGACAGACTGGATATGGCAGGGAAGGAGGTCAACATGTCCATACCTTCAGCTGCACATGTCAGGTAGGCATCCAGTTGTTTTGTTGTGTCTTGTGTGTGTCCATGCCTCATGCTGGAGAAGAAATCATCTTCATCAGAAGCACTTGATGAGTCAGGAGGAGACTGCCGCAGAGACTCATCATGGTCAGGGAGGTGTCTCTTGATGTAACAGAGGCCTAAATGAGAATAACAGTTTATATGATTGTCAAAATTCATCAAGCAAAAACATAGCAATAAGAAATTGATCAGTCACAGTTCTCTTCTTGCCTTGCTTGAGGACATCCTCATCACTGGTCCAGGATGTTTTGAATTTGGGGTGAAGAATGGCTGCAGCAACCAGCTCTGGGTCAGACATCATTTTCCCAAACCTTTTCTTTAGACCATCAAGCAGGGCATCAACAAGCGGTTTGCAGAATCTAAGTGACACTTGTTCTCTCAAGCTTGGCAATGATGGTTGTGATGGTAGGCAGCAGCCATCCCATCTGAATAGATTCTCCCTGTAGTATGTTGACAACTTTGGCAACTGGAGCCATGGTGTTGGTGTATTCACCCAAAAAGAAAATATCACCTGGACTGTACCTAAAACAGATTTTAAAAAGAAGAAGAAAAAAAAGGAACATATATTAATCTTACACATTAATATATAAATTGCAATATATCAGATTGAATGTGATGTAATAAACCAATAATTTCCCTTTGGCCAAAATGATCTTCAAACAATTAGAAACAGAATGATAAGTGATTAGAATAATAAATGTTAGCAGTTATTGTTTAATTCCAGACTATAAAATAAATGCAATAATGAATTGGCCACAAATGGCTATGTGCTTGTTATTTAACTTACAATAAGAGCATGTGACTCTATCCTAATGCATCTAATTTTATGCATAATATAACTGTCTGCCCTGCCCTGCCTAGCCCTGCACTTATATTAGCCATTATTAGCCATGAACTAAGGAGGTATAAAAGGTTTTCCTCTGGCTAAAATGTAAAGCATAGTAGGCTATGCCTTCACATTGCACCTGTCATATTTTTGGTCTCATCCTCCTCCTCATCATGACTGGGGTTAGTCTGTCCCTCAGCTTCGTTGTCCTTGGGACTGGGAGCACGACCTAACATTAATTGTGTGAATCCACAGGAAAAAAGCAAGCACATATTATCTTTTAGTACAGGTTTAAATTATAATGACTTACAATACCTTGTAGGTTAGTTGGCCTCTTGAACCGGACACCTAGAGGAAATACGCAACTTGCCAAAGCCAATCTTGCACATAATACACTCACGAACGTTAGCTAACGTTAATGCACCTGCTATGGCACTGTGTTCTATGAACATAGTATAATTTCTGTGTTACGTACCTTTGCCTCTTGGGCTGCTCCTCATCCGTGTGTGCTGATCACTACCATCTTTTGAGATGCCACAGACTGTGTGCCCACTGAGACGGTTTGTGGAGGGTCCGTGTGGTATCCTACATCCTGGAATCTGGCTGTAGTGGATAAGTGTTAGGCACCAGGGCCCTGCTGTGATGTACTCTAAAAGAAAAAAGGAAAATTATGTTTCTTAAACTGATATTGCACCAAAAACAGTCAACATTAGGGATGGGTATCGTTAAGATTTTATCGATACTCCTCATCAGTTCTTTATTTCTAAATAATTGCTTTTTAGAAAATGTATTAATTCAAAAAGCATAAATTCATAACAGGATGACTGAATATTTTGAATATAACTAAAAGTCGTTTCCAGAGAACAGTAATTTTTACAGAAGCAACGTCACTATAATATTTCTGACATGACAATACTGAGTGATGTTTACAGTCACTGTAAGTCAGTCCTGCTGTCCTCTGTCCTGCTGTCATCCTGTCCTCTATCCTGCTCCCTCTCTGCTGATGTGATTCACTGCATGCAGGTAACATTTGTGCTGGTAGAGAGAGGAGGGGCTGTTTTTCTCAGCCAGCAGCTAGGTTTAAAAGTATCTGCCCAATTTTACAATGTGTCAAACTAAGTTAGTCTACATACAGACAGCTGTCATTTCAGCTTATTAGTAACAATTTGCTATTAGCTGAACTAGTGTGTTCTCTAAATCAGCATGTAAGACACAACCATACCTATCCATAGTCAACATGTAAACATCCCTGTAAAATCAGCAGACCAAACATACCTATTCAAACACATGTAGAGACAGACACACACACAAATACCTCCTTAACTGTATAACTCAGACCAACTACAATGTTTAGTAACGATATAGTGAACAGCCTCCATGTAACAGAGCTTCAAGTAATAAAAACACATTGTACATTTTCCATAAAACATATGATAAAAGCTGATTCACGATCAAACTCTGAGTACAGCCACACATTTTGACAAATAAATGCAGGTCTGATTGCTGCCTGTCGGCTAATCGCTCGAGCTAGCTAGCTGCTCAGATTGGGCATCACAGATAGACATGTGTCAACTTTTGTCAATATGGACATGCTGCACAATGTTAGCTCTGTAAGACTCTCCACCATTTATTTCTTACTGAGACTAGCAGTGTAACTTACTGGACGCAGCGTAGCAAAAGCATTTCAATGCAATAGCTTTGATTATCCGGTAAGCTGAGACCAGTGCCGTAGCATTGTTCCGACCTCTCATTGTTCTGACCTCTCATTAGTCCGACGTCCCGTTGTTCCGATATGTGATTATACTAGGGTACTGTATTTGTGTACCATNCAGGGCATCATGATGATTTCGGAACAACAAGACTTCGGAACAATGGGTTTAATATGGTCGGACCAATGGGCTGTCGGACCAATGGGCAGACCCCGCTGAGACCTACAGCTATAACGCTGTGTAAAACACAAGGAAAAGGGAATAATAGGTCCTCTTCAAAAGACGATTCGCAATCAAACTCCGACGGAAACAATACAATTTGACAAATAAATGCAGCTCTTACTTCCACCCCAGGTCTGACTGTTGCCTGTTGGCTAATCGCTCAAGGTAGCGGCAGTAGCTGCTTAGCTCGGGCATCGCACATAGAAATGTGTCAACTTTTGTCAATATGAACATGCTGCACATCTTAGCTCTGTTAGATTCTCCACAATTCAGTCATTAAATTCATCTTACTGACACCACCCAGCCAGCAGTTTAACTTACTGTACGCCAAGTAGCAAAAGCATTTTAAAACAATAGATTTGGTTAGCCAGTTAGCCGAGGCCTACAGCTAAGCACTGGGTGTACAGCCTAATGTTAGCTCCTACAGCCATCTACTCCACACTCAACACTCGGTAGCAGCTTCCTAGTTTGTTTTTACACAACAAATTCACAACTCATAAAGCATACTTACAGGTTGTGATCCCAAATCTCCAGATATGTCCAACAAAGGGAAAATCCAGCAGTAAACTGTTGCCAGTTTGTGAAGCAGTCCTCAGGAAAATAGAGGAAACACAATAAAATGTCCAGGTTGTATTGTGGAGGAATTGTATCAAAAATAATTACAACCACTTTTTCTTTGTTCCTTTGTCCTTTGGCAGTCAAAATAAGGGTAATTTTTGGTCACAATGAAGAAAGCAGCATTAGACATGGCGTCTCCTCAACGGGGTCATCCCTATGTTTCCCGGGTTCTATGTTCCCCACTTAACCCTGCAAAAAAGCTTCTATGTTCCCCGCTTTCACACCTTGGTTGAGCGGGCAACATAGAACCCGGGGAACATAGGACCTTTTTGTGTAAGTAGGGAACATAGAACCTTTTTTCGCCTGTTCATTAAAAATACTGCTACCTCTGAAAAGGACTTGGGAATTATTTATGAATTAACTTTTAGCAAGGAGAAGGATACTTCTAGAAGAGAGTGAGACGTTGCTGTTTTATAACACTCAGAGCTGACAAGTAGAATTTGTGACATGTTGCAATTTTTTGGCAGTTTGAAATATTTAACAGCGATAAAATTAGAAGTGCAGAATGTAGAATAACCTTTTCTGCTGTAGGTTTTATGTGTATATGCATACAACTTATTATTTAAGGTAACAAGACCTAAATTTAAATTTAAGTTCTTTTCATGGCCTAAGGAAGTTCAATCAATATTAGTGAACACAAGTTACTCTCGCCTCTCGTATTAAGTCTGCAGCTGCTCCATAGACAATGATTGGGAGCCTGATTCTGTGGACCCACAGAATGTTTGTATTGTATTGTATAACCAAATGATCTTTATTCTATTGTAGTGTCCTGTTAACTAGAATATCAATCACCATTCATTATCTATAGGGCAGCTCCAATCTTTATACTTAATGAAGTCACAATTTGAGTTTCAACTCTCTAGTTTTTGGATTTGAGAGAGAGTTGTTCATGTTTACTGATGTTTTTGGGCTGTCTTAAACCATAGGAATGACGTATGAATTTTGTGCCATATACTGCAAGGAAATTTTGACAAGCCCCACATGTAGTTTAAAACATACATGCAATCTATAAATTTAAATATTTGTCATTTGTCCCAGTAGTGTTAAAAAAACATATTGTTTTACAGTATTTATAGTAATACTTATATCACCAAAAATACTTCTTTCTTCTAACCCCAACAATGGACTTTTGTTGCCTTAACCTAAGGATGTAAATAGAGATTAAGTGTTTCATCACGTGTAAGTATATTTCTTAAAAAAAACTGTATGCATTTAAAGAGCAGAATCTGTAGTGTATTCTGAGAAGACACAATGTATGTAACAAGTGTAAATTGACATGATGTCCTTGAACATCCAAAACTGATGCTGGAGGGTAGCTAGCACATCATATATTGATGTGTGGGGCCACTGATAAAGTGTCAGAATTTGATGAGCTGGGAGGAGAACAGGTTGTATTTCTTGGCTCCAGCTCCATTTGGCAGTGATGGAAAAATGACACCTGAGTGGACATGCCAATTTACGCCAACAAATGTCATCAAATTTAAAAAAGAGATTGAATAACTAACAGATATAACCAAGTAATAACCACCGTAACATTTTTCACCGGCATCCATGCTGCTCTCGTTTACTAAACTGTTTTCAGGTGCACTTGTGATGTTGAACATGATACACCAGTAAAAACTAAACAGAGAGGCATGCATACCTCCTGCTAGCCATTTGTAGTCTTGAGTAGTATCGATCACGTTTGAGCAACAGGTAATTGTCCCTGTAGAAAGCAAAAGAGGCAGGATGCATCGGCTGAAATGCAACTTTAAAGCCAATCGGCCATCATCTGATGGCAATATAGTTTTTTATTGGCTTTAAAAAAAAATCTGCATTCATATGCAGATATTTATTTATTTTCTGTTTATGGCAATTAGCCAAAATGACCAGTGCACTGAAGAGAGAGAGCCTTTGCTGGGACATCCACTGGCGACACCAGAATCACCGACATTTTGGCTGTTATACCCAGAGCCTAATCTTTGTCAGACTGGTTGCCAATTGGTTCTGAGGTTGGTCTACCGCTGCTTTTATTGGGTAGTTTGTTAGTGTTGTTGCCTGACTTTTTTGTTTTTAAGTGTTAACTCGGTAAGTAGAGCAGTAAAAATACTATATAAATATTCATTCATTCATCTTCTAACTGCTTCATCCTCTTGAGGGTCGCGGAGGTGATGGAGCCTATCCCAGCTGACATCGGGCGAGAGGCAGGGTACACCCTGGACAGGTCGCCAGACTATCGCAGGGCTGACACATAGAGACAGATAACCATTCACGCTCACATTCACATCTACGGACAATTTAGAGTTATCAATTAACCTAATCCCCAATCTGCATGTCTTTGGACTGTGGGAGGAAGCCGGAGTGCCCGGAGAGAACCCACGCTGACACGGGGAGAACATGCAAACTCCGCACAGAAGGGCTCCCGCACCCAGGATCGAACCGGCAGCCCTCTTGCTGTGAGGCGACAGTGCTAACCACCACACCACCGTGCCGCCCCACTATATAAATATATATTATATAAATATTATGTATGTGGCAGCTACAGCAACACAATGTACATTAAATGATTTTAGGGTAATACGATTAAGTAATATTTAAGTTGCCAGACAATGCCACCCTGGGAATTTCACCCAGAGAATTATCTTGCTTCCAAAACACTTAACACTCACACATTTGTTATACTCAAGAGGCATGAGGCGTGGTTTCAAACGTACAATACAATACTTTATTTTAAACAAGTTTTTAAAATATGTTTTTAATAATTAACATCATTCACACAGGGAGGGGAAAGGGAGGGAGATACTGCCACCCAGATCACCAGCACCACTACCGGCCTTCAGCAACTGAAAAGGATAAAACTAATTAATGGGGAAGAAAACAAAGCAAATTAATACAGCAACCGAATATACTAATTGAACAGAATATACTAAATAATGGGCAGGTTTCAAATTGAACTATACAAATTATACAAAATAATAAATGCCCAAATGAAATAAAATAAAACAAAAAGAATAAACTCCTTAAATTAATCCAAAGTAACGAAATATAACTCTTCCACTCATTCACACATTTAAAAAGGGGAATTAAACTCAGTTAAATGTTGTGTATGCAGGCAACAGTCATCTTCTTTGGATGAGGAAGCAAGGAATCAAGGCTAAGCAGACAGCCAAGCAAAGCGGTGCTTAGCAGCCAGCCAGGCAAGCAGACAGCATGCAAGAGACAACAAGCAATCAAAAGCCGTTTCAATACACCGTCAGACAAGCAGAAAAACAAAGGCTTCAGAAGACAAAGCAGCAGGAGACAAAACAGCAGCAGTCCCAGTCAACTGGTGGTGATGTCAGCAGCGGTGAATACTGTCAGCTGATTCAATTTCACCTGATGAAAATAACATTAGCATTACTATACCAGGGTTTTCCCTGGGTTTTTTCGAGACCAAGGTGGCAAAGGCCTGTGGCGGGGGGCATCTTGACAGCTGTACTTTTAGATACGGTCCCCCCCTCTATTAAATATGAAAGGAGGCCCCCACATGCTTGAGCTTTCTGCTGACTTGTATAATCAGAACAGACATGTCCTGTGATTTACAGCCTTCTATGATTATATTTACCCTTTACAGCAGGCACATCCTAACAGCTGAGAATATTAGTGTCAGGTATTGTCCCCCCTCTATTAAATATGAAAGGAGGCTGAAAATCACAGGACATGTCTGTTCTGATGATAACAGGGTTGCCAACTTTTCAAAAAACCTTGGAGTGAGATTCAGCGGGGCTGACCACAATTTTGTCGTTTAGGCCTATACACTGATTTGGTGGATGCAGTCCTGATCCCCTGCATCCTAATGTATTTGGGGTGCCTACAGGACATGGATAGGGCTTAATACCTTACATTCAAACACCATATAGAGAGAGACAATGGTGGTATAGTGGGGTTCTGGGGGTCCTCCCCCAGAAAATTTTGGATGTGGTAGATGTGATTTCCTGCATTCTGGTGGGTTTAAGGGTAGCATTCTGGAGATGGGCAATAGGCTACCTACATTCATTCAAAGCCACCCTGACTTGCAGGGCCTTCACAAGTAAACCTGCATTCAGCTCAGAGTGACTCAACTAGTTAAAACCAGAAACTATGACTTGCCTATGTGGCATATACAGTGTTTCCCCTATATGCAACTAGCAGCAGCACACCGCCACTGCTGAAATATGACCGCCACTGCTGATTTTTAATTTTTTTTTTGTCTTAGCTCTTCAGAAACTACTGTTATATTATTTGGCGCTACAGACGCTTCATATCCAGGTCAATTCACACACTTGGGATTAAAACATATAAGAGGAGAGGAGAGGGCTGCGTCTCGATGCGCACACAGACACGTGCGCACACACACAAGTGAGGTAAATAACCTTCCTCTTCCTGGATTTCCTCCTGAGAGGACTGATTGGTGGATCTCTCCACCTGATCTCAAGGAGTTATGTACTCTGCTTAGTAGTTCCCCCTGCTGGCCCCCAACTGACATTATTTCTTCTCTTCCAGATCCATTGGCTTGCTCTACCTGCTTCATCTGACATTTCCTTCACTGTCTTCCTCAAACTCTGTCCCTGCACTCCCAGTTCCCCTAGAAGCGAGACAGCTGATCTTGCTATGAATCCCCTACACCCCACTTCCACTGGACAAATCAATGGCAATCAGTAAAACAGAATCAAGCGTCAGTTGGGTCTAATTTTGAACCAGTGTATCTGAATATTATTTATGTGTAACAGGTTCTGTTTGGACCCAAATGCAGCACACGGTGTGGCACAGTTGAATTTATTACGCTTATCTGAAGTCAGATATGTACGCATTAACCAGTTATGCTGCAGAAGTTTAAGGCGTGTGTTAACCGTTTGTGATTGTGCCTTAGCACAAGCTCTCTCACACTCCTTTTTGCTAATGTTTTCCTGTAAGTCTTCTCTCCATGCCTCCAACCTTTTTACCAATGTTTCTGAGGATTTGTCTACCAGAGGATTATATATTTTAGAAATTAAGCCCCTCCCATGGCAGTCCTTCACCATTATTTCTTCTGTTGTAGACAAAATTGGGATAGATAGTGATTGATTTTGTTGTGTCCGAATGAAATTTCTCAGTTGTAAATATTTAAAGAACTGGTAACAGACTACATTATGTTTGGCAGCAATTTCTTCAAAGGACATCAAACGTTTACCATCCAGACTGCAAATATCTCCTATTTTTTGTAACCCCTGGTCAGCCCAGATTTTAAATCCTCCATCCCCTCTTCCTGGAGGGAAAAATTCATTTCCCCATATTGGACTAAAAAGTAAGAGAGAGTTGGTTTCTTTAAGGTATCTTCTAGTTTGATGCCACACACGAATCATGTCTAACCATAGGATTTTTTGTGTTCTTTTTGAGGTTTTTATATTAGCCGAGTACATGTAAATGGGTAGAGGCAAATTCAGTGCACAACCTTCCATCTCTCTCCACAACGCAGCATTTTCCTCTGTGTAATAGAACATCAGCGTTCTCAACTGCGCAGCCCAGTAATACCAGAGTGGGTTTGGACATTTAAGCCCCCCTCTATCATAGGGCAAGTATAACAGTGAGAGACGCAACCTGGGATGTCTGTTATTCCATAAAAACCTGATGAAAAGTGTCTTCAAACAAGAAAATAAATTACTTGGTGGCAGCAATGGTAAATTTTGAAACAAATACAACAGCTTAGGAAGCACATTCATTTTGAGAATGTTTATTTTCCCAATTAATGACTTAACCACAATCTTGACTGGATGCCAGGTTCACACTGGATGTGCTGCCTATTTCCTTTTTGGTGCCAGTGTTGACCAATTGAGCTGTTCACACTGGGCGTGCCAGGGCGCAAAGCTTCCTTGCCGAATTGCAATAGTGATAGTTTTGGGGACTGGTCAATTTTTTTTTTCCATGATCCACAAGCAAATCTGCCAAGAAAACACACTGATGTCCCATTAAAAGCCTGAATCTGATTAAAAAGCCTGGCACCAAGTCCACTTAAGCTTTCACTCCATGGTAGAAAAAACATCAGCTGTGTGAAACAATGAGGAGACATTAAAACCTGTTGAAACTTTGAGAGCAACTTTGCAAACACAGTGTGAAACAATGCACTGATCACGAAGAATTTAGTGATGTTGCACATCAAATTAAACAGCAGAACCTGGGCTACAAGGCTGTAAAAACCCTTTTAACATGCCCCAAATGCAGCTCAAACAACAACTAAATAAACAACAACAAATCCAACTCCATACAGCACTGATATCCCGATCCACTCGGTATATTCCGGGCTCTAACTCGATGACACGTTATGCAAAACACACGCCATTCATCTCCAATGAGAGCAAAGACTCCGCTGTTTACATACATATGTGCCAAAGCACTCTACACCAAAGCTTCAGAGAGATAGAGGCCAAAGAACAACAACAGAAATCGTTTTGCCGAGCTATAGTTGTAATATTTCTCTTACCTTTGTTGTTTTTGCCGTGAAAAGCTCATTCTGCTGTTAAATCACGCTATATTACAGTAGACCGACATGTTGTCCGTCTTTCAAATGAATCCGAGCGAACATCACGGCCTTCAGGTTCCGGGGATAAGCATAACAATGACCACTCACAGCAGCCGACATCTCCCCCACAACGGTGTTCTGCTGACTCTGATTGGCTTACAGTGCCGTCAGTCTTGTTTTGGTGGGTATAGCGTCATTCTATTGGCTCTAACGAATCAAACGAGGTGTCAGTCACTCAAATCGACCAATCCCTCGCGGAGATACGAGCCTCCAAAGCACAGAAGAGAAAATCTGTTTCACATGTAGTAGGTGTGTATTGGTCAGTTTGGAGTGGGAAATAGACGAAAAACAAAAACGACAGTTGTATGTGTATATCCTAAACATCATTAGGGATTTACAGAAACAAAAAATGAAAGATATAGGATTGTATATGACAAAAATCACATGCAAACATGGAGCAATTTTGGAGAGCTCACCTGGATTTTCTGTACTAAAACCTCTCTAATATTGTTCTGCTTCACTTGTTCACATATTGTGCTATGATTTGATAGAGGTTTAGAGCTGCAGCTGCATCATTCCAAAAGGATACTCATCCTGAAAATGCTGTTTTTTTGGCGAACCTCAAAATGTTTCATTTGTGCTGTGTGCCATCTTCATTTACTCTTCACATGTAACAGATATACTGATATTTACACATCTTAACAAATCTCACAAGTGTTCCCTTTACCATGACACCAAAAGTATTCAAATAGACCTTGTGGTTGCAGAGATATATTCATTTCATTATGGATATGCAATTTTCAAGCAGAGGCCTATAAAATAAGCTCATGGCTTACCTTCCTCAAATAAATACATACAACACAGAAATGTCATATTTACTTTTTTTTTTATCTTTTGATGTTTGACTTGCACTCTTTTAATAATGTCATTTCCTTGAATCATCTGTCACTGCAATAGCTTAAAGGCACCTGACTGGAGAATTGGCTCCACCAGCTGCTTATCTCCATGAACCAACTACTAATGTTCACATAACAGTAGTGGATGGAAACGCACATTTTTTTCCCACATTTTCTTATGCTTTCTCTTTAATATTCTGGAATTTCAGTTAAAATTTGCAAAGTTTCATAGTAGCTCTTGCTGAACTTTGGAATGCATTTGTCCAGGGAACCAGGTCTGGATTTTTCACCAGTTACTTATGTTGAAATTGTTGGGTTCTGTAAAAACAATCTCCCACTCCCAACACAATGTCCAACTTTCAGGTTTGGACAGGAACTTTCATGACAGCGATCATACAGGTCTTGTCATTCTTTTATCTCATCCTCCCCCTTGTTATCGTCTCCTTTGTTGCTGTCCTTTTGTTTAACATTCATGTGAACTTGAGCCAACACTAATGGATGAAAAGTCTTTGGCCTCTCTGTTTCAGCAAGTCTCCTTTATCGAAGCACAGGCCTGATCAAGAGGAAAAGAGGAGGCAAAAAAAACTGCCTTCTTAGTGTCATAGGGCTTTCTTCGACTGGTGAGATTAGAGTGTAAAACCAATGTGATGAGTTATTTTTCCTGCCCGATATGAAATCTGCCTCTCTCTCAGGGAGCCTCTCACCAGACAAATGGTTCCTTTGCATAAAATGTAGCCTTTGTGTTACAGTAGAAATCAAGTATGCATGGCCAAATGCCAAGCACTGCATATATTAGCATTCAGTAAAATCTGCCCTGGCTGCCGCATACATGGAACATTAGTCTACTCTTTATCCAACATAATCTTAAAGACCATTTATCACAGTGCAAGACTAATAGACTTCTGTGGGTTACTCCAATGCCCTTCTGGGTCCAGACCTGTGTGCCAAGCCCTGGAGAGAAGATGGAAGAAGTCTATTTGGTCTAATTAAACTGATTACAATGTGCTCACTATGAGGGCTGAAATAAATAAATAATTGCAGCCTTGTAGGCACAGGTCAGTAGATAATGGAAAGGTTTTGCTGATAATTAGCTCTAACTGGTTTAAGTACAGTACCCTTCGCTATGAGGCAAGCCAGGCATGATGCCTTGTTTTGCTGCAGGATTTTTCTCTTGGGGAATTCCAACTGTGTGAAGCTCAAATACAAAAGGTACCATTACAACAACAATCTTTTAAGGCAATGAAGCGGTTTAATATAGATACTGCAGTTAATAACTAAAATGTGCAGAGTTATGCGTCTCTTATTCCATGTTAAAGCTTCACAAAGGTAAGTACATTGCATTTTGATGGACTGGGCACAAGGTAGATCCACTAGTAATTAATTAATACTTATACATTAATTAATTAATTAAATTAATTAATACAATACATTTGAAACCCATCTAGTGGACACGATTAAGCATTGTGGCTCTGTCCCTATAAGATCCTGTGGCTATTTTCCCTTGCAGTTATCTGTTATCAAGCAATGATAAACAAAGTCCTTAGTGCATCATCCCAAAATAGCAGCTTCATACAAGAAGCCAGTCGCAACTCATACAGATAACTGCAATCTAACTTGACTTGTTGAACAACTTTCATGACAATGTTAATTTTATTAACGAAAACTGAAGAGGAGATATTTCCAAGAAATAGTTCTTCATAATTAAAACAAACGTATGTTTCATTTTCGTTGATGAGAGGAAATAAATATGTTGGTGGTGGACTATCAAAATGAGATAAGGAGAACTGAATGAAAAATTATTTTTGAAACATATGAGAAAAATGTTTTAAATTAAGAGCTGAGAAAGGCCATGCTCGCAAGTATTTTTTAATGTATGAGCGGTATGAGATTGGAATGCCACACCCCAATAAGTAGTCAGTACCAGCATGTTTTGCTGGCCTGTAAAGGTAAATAGGTAAATAGTGTGAACAGCTGAACTGTGCAGTTCTACCTTACACAGCCTCCACCTTACACCAGATGCTTTGGGTAATACTCCTTGTCACAAACTGGCTCAGTGAATATGACAAGTAGGGAGTCCACACAAAAGATTTACATAAAACAAGCAGACGTTATTATTAAAATTAACTTAAATAACAAATGGAGTGTGTAGTTCAGCAAAGTCAGTTATGAAAGCCATGCATGGGTGTGTGTCAGGTGTGCTGTAGAGGTGTTCAAGGTGCAAACCAAAAGCAATGATGCCCAGTGGATGTCAGCTGAAGGAAGGGAGAGCCCAAGTGAACAGAGTAGGCAGAGGAGCTTTTCTAGCCTGGAAGCCCAGGTGAGCCTAATCACGGCAAAAACCCTCCCATGTCAGCCAACTGCCTGACGAGGCTGGCTGGGACATTCTCAAAAACAGTGGGAGGGGCGTCACACCCCCCTCTTAAGATCAAGGTTCCACCTTGACATCTGGAACAAAAAAACGTACCAAAGTTTAGCCCTTATTAGATAGGAGTTGTGCAAAGTTACAGGAAAGCTCAATCAGTCTTTTTTCAGCATTGACAGTATAAAAACAAAATCGGGGAGTGTGGCAAAATGCCACCTACCTACTTTTGTTTATACAGAATGCACCTTTTTCGGGGCAATGGGGGGCGTGAGCAAGTAAAAAAAACGTGTAGCTCAGCGTGTGACGTAACCAGTGACATGGGAGGGAAGCCGCGGTTAGTCAGTCCTTCGGCGATTCTCTCGTAACTTGCCCCGTTCCTCACCGTCCCCGTCATCTTACGGTTAATGGCCTCTTCGTTTGGAGGGCAAGGAGGGCGTGCAATTCTTTGTCTCTCCAGTTGCTCATCTTTACAGTGTCTGTCAGGTTTGTGTTTCCCTCTTGCTACTAGCTGTTCGCTAATTCCTGCTATCAGCTGTTTCCTGTTTATCCACTGCCAGTGGATCTCACGTGCAGCGTCATCAATAGCTCCTCCCACAAGTCTTCAACAGTCCGTCCTGTGGCGGAAGATCGCCTCATTCTTTTTAAACCTAAAAGGTTCTGCCAATATGACTACCCTGTGAGGAGGAAAACTGGGCACCTCGGATCAACTCACCAATCCGGTTCTGTGTGTCTAAACGCTCGCAGCTTGCCGGCAAAACAGCCCAACATTTGCTAAAATCTGTCAGTGTAAAACGGGCTGTTGTTATGATGTTAGAGCAGGAAAAAAATAAATAATATACATATATATATATATATATATATTTATATAGACACACATACATACACATATTTTATTTTTTAGAATAGAATAGAATACTTTGAACCAAATGGTACCAGAAATTCCTCTTTGACAGGGCTCAACATCACATTTACACATGCAAGACATTACAGACATTATAAAAGGACCTAAGAACTTAAAAAATGCACAGGATGGAAAATAAACAACACACATCGATACATAAAAGAAAAGGACCAGCAGCATTCGCAAACCATTACTGGGACACTGAAATTCCTCTACTGTTGAGGGCTGTTATTGCATTTGGAATGAATGATTTTTCATCAATTGTTTTTCTGGCCAGCCAGACTGATGGGAGGAGACTGAATGAATGATGGAGGGGATGAGAGGGTTCCTCTATAATCAGGGTGGCCTTCCTGATAACAGAGTGCTCATACAGATGGAACAGTCGAGTTTGTGGTGAGCCAATTATTTTGCTGGCTTGATGCGAGTGAGTTTTATTTTCTGTTTGTTAGTGAGAAAGTTGTACCAAGATGAGATATTGAAGGTGAGAATGGATTAAATGAGTGACCGGTAAACCATCATTAAAATCTTTTTACTAACATTAAAATTTCTCAGCTTCCTGAGAAGATGGAGGCGCCGGAGTGCTTTGTTGCTGTTTCATTTGGACTTTTGGCTGTTATCAACACCTATAAAGGGAATAGGTTTCAAACCAAGTACGAGACCTCATGTTGAGTTGGAGAAGAACGAGGGAGAAACTTAAACAGTGCTAGTAGACCCTCATGACGCAACACGTAACGCTGACGACTCTGTTACAGAGAAATCTGCGCAAAAATTTATTCGTTTAGTTCAGTTTGCCTTACACGTCTCTCACTTCAGCCAAGGGGCACCTGGAGGCCAACGCAGTGACCAGCCGGATCAGGAAATTCCTGGCGTATCTGTAGTACAACACAGGGCAGGATGGACGCCTCAATGGAAAGAATTGGATACTATTAGTGTTGCAGATAAAACACTGCTGTGTTTATATTTATATATCTATCAATTGTATATTATTTAGTAAGTTTTTTGTAGTTTTTGTTTTTTACATGTGCTAAAAATTAAGTTCTTATGAAAAAAGACTTATTTGTCATTTCTTTGTTTTTTTGTACAGTGAAACCTTAGTGTTCATAATTGAGTTTACACAGTTGTATCCCATAACAAGTCATAAAAACATACTCTTCTTCAGTTCTATGCCCTAAGGATCCATCATCATACCTGTAAATGTTGTGGGTGTTATGTATGGATTCAAACAGTCAGGCTCCAGGCCTGGATGATGTATCAAACATGTAGGATGAACTGGAACCTGGTCAATTATCCCAAAACCTAATTGGTAAAAAGACACAAGGCATACTGATTTATACTCAGGAGACAACATCACTGCATAGAACAAATACTGATCCAGGAACCAG
Source organism: Epinephelus moara (assembly GCF_006386435.1). NCBI lineage: Eukaryota > Metazoa > Chordata > Actinopteri > Perciformes > Serranidae > Epinephelus > Epinephelus moara. The sequence goes on from NC_065511.1 coordinate 5,103,978, forward strand.
AATGTGTTTTACTATGAAACTTTGATTTCATATAAATAATGTGGAGAAACTGTGATACATTGGTACACTGTACAGATATTGTAGATTACAAACACAAGGTGATGATGATGCGATATAATAGTCTAAATTCAATTTGATTTTAAGAGCCGATTTTGACCATAATGGTAAGAGTATGTGTCTATCGCGCGTAAAATGCTAAAGTATATAATCTCACAAATTAAAGTTTCATTAAAAATTCATTAAATTTCCTCCAAAATAATGTTGAGACTAAGAGGCCCGCCCTGCTTCAGACACACACCCTCAAGGGTGGGATAAAACAAGTGAGCTCGGCGCATCTACTCTCTCTTTTTTTCCTTGTTTTGTCTCTTTTACTCTTTTCTGTCACTTCTCTTACTCTTTCTTTTTTTTTTCTTTACTTACTTTCTTCTTTCTTTTCTCTTTTTTGAAAAGAGTTACGCTACGAGTTATGCTACGCTCTTAAACTCGGTTCCCGCCTAACTCTTTCTTGCTTACGATCAAAGTTATTTTAAACTTTTAAGTTTTACTTATTTGGGGCGTCAGTGGCTTAGTGGTAGAGCAGGCGCCCCATATACAAGACTGTTGCTGCAGCGGCCCGGGTTCAAGTCCAGCCTGTGGCCCTTTGCTGCATGTCATCCCCCTCTCTCTCTCCCCCTTTCACACTTGGCTGTCCTATACATTAAAGGCAAGAATGCCCAAAAACATATCTTTAAAAAAAAAAAAAGTTTTACTTATTCAGTTTTTCTTTTGTTTCCAGTGCCTTCAGTGACATTATACCTGAAGCAATGAAGCCAGCCGATTGCAACATTTTTTTCTACGCATTGTTAATAACCTTGATTATAATATTGAACGGCCGAGATTGTTTTCAACCGTATACTCGGGCTCAAACAAATACGGCTCAATAAAGAAATGCTGTTCCTCCTCAATTTCAAAGTCTTCAGACATGTTGGGCTGTCCTTTGCTAAAAGACTGTAGTGCAAATTATCTTTTAGCTACTGTGGTAACTGTTGTCTCTCCCTGCGGTGCACGTGTCACGTGATGTAAACACGGGTAAGCAAAGCTCATGCTTCACTGGTCTCGCGCAACCGCGCACACGTGAGCGCGGAGGACAGAGAAGCAGTCAGAGCTACAGGCTACAGTGAGGCTAAAAACAGAGTTCATATGATGTTTTTCGAAACAACTTTTTATGTCGCGGCTTCAGCACACTTGGATCACTATGGATGTGCAGTATGGAGGTACTCTGTGGATTCAATTTTGTGTTCTTGGACGTTAGTCTGGGGCGCCATCAGCCATTAGGTGTGCTAGCCGCTCCCCTCGCCGATCTCCGCAAGGGATGTGAGGACTCTTCAACTTCACCAGAGCATTCCTCAGCATGAGGGTGAGTAGATAATGGCTGAATTTTCATTTTGGGTGCACTATCCCTTTAAGAGAACCAACGTTTGAAGGCCACCCGAAGGACGTCGCAGTCAGGCTCAACCGCTCCTCCACCGCAAACTTCTAGCCGGTTTCATTCTGCTGGGAAGTCCGGGAGTTGTAAGGTGACAGTCTGGGGGTCCTCAGGAGAATTAGGAGAATGATCCAATGCTGCTAAGAAAGTAGGCAAAGAATTTCCCTCACCTGATGCAGCCGCTGTGCAGTGATAAGAGTGATGTCGAGATTTAATTATCTTGATCTCAATTTATGTTTCCTTAGGTAAATGGTTTTGCGCATCCCTGCATTCCCAATTTATCTATAGCCACATACTCCCTCACTATCGCCAAATTACATAACTTGTTACTTCCTGTTTTAATCCATTTATACATACTGTTGATTTTGTGTTATTTCATATCATCCTCATTCAGTTACTCATTTGTTACACATTTAGCCTAAATAAATCTTCATTTATCGCCAAGTCGCTGTCTGTGGATATTTCTTTTGAGCAGGAACTAAGATCACTATATAGAGAATTCATAACCCACATATTGAGATTGATTCGTTATTGATAAGCGTGCTGACGAATTAATAATTGGTTTACGGAGTTATTCATTTGATTAGTCGCTTCCCTCATTAGGATTATTACGCAGATGAAATCTGCGTAATATTGTGAAAATTAGGCCTATCCTGACCCGAAAAGATGCAGAAAAATTGGTCCACGCTTTTGTTACCTCAAGGCTGGATTACTGTAACTCTCTATTATCAGGTAGCTCTAGTAAGTCCTTAAAAACTCTCCAGCTAATTCAGAATGCAGCAGCACGTGTACTAACAGGAGAAAAGAAAC
>NC_065511.1:5106510-5108763 GCF_006386435.1 Epinephelus moara
TCTCTCTCTCTCTCGTGTCCTATTACTGCATCTCGCTAACTCGGCCATTCTGGATGTCACTAACTCTGCTTCTTCTCCAGAGCCTTTGTGCTCCACTGTCTCTCAGGTTAACTCGTATTGCAGCGGTGCCTGGATAGTGTGACGTGTGTGGTTGTGCTGCTGCCGTGGTCCTGCCAGATGCCTCCTGCTGCTGCTGTTATCATTAGTCATACTTCTACTGTTATTATATACATATGATTATTGTCACATATGTATACTATCAGATAATATATTATTATTAATTATAAAATTATTACTTTCATTAATGTTGTTGTAAGCTACTGCCATTATCGTCTGTCCTGCATCTCTCTCTCTCTCATTGTGTCATACGGATTACTGTTAATTTATTATGTTGATCTGTTCTGTACGACATCTATTGCAAGTCTGTCCGTCCTGGAAGAGGGATCCCTCCTCAGCTGCTCTTCCTGAGGTTTCTACCGTTTTTTTCCCCCGTTAAAGGGTTTTTTTGGGGGAGTTTTTCCTTATCCGCTGTGAGGGTCATAAGGAAAGAGGGATGTCGTATGCTGTAAAGCCCTGTGAGGCAAATTGTGATTTGTGATATTGGGCTTTATAAATAAAATTGATTGATTGAATTGAATTGAGGGTGGTGCCCCAAACTTTATTACGAGTGCAAATATTCTAGGTATTTCTCCTACAGTTATCTCAATCTGCTGTGGTAAAATTGATGAATTCACGGATTAAAACTTGTGTGGTTTTAACGGGGAATGTGTTAGTAGCAGAATTTATATTAACTTTGGTACTTTTACCCAACACAAGCTACATTAGTCTGATCATAGATAAGCCTGCTTACATAAAAAAAGGAGTTATGCTTTACACTACGTTGTAACAGTCGAATACATGAAATGTGCCTTTAACATGGTGTATACTGTGTCGCCTAGCAGCAACGTCATCAAGCAGCACCTGTTATGCCTTGAGTCTGTTGACAGCACACCCAGCACTGGTCGGACGTATACTTATGTGCTCCTGCTTTTTCTTTTATCTCTCAACACAACAGTGATGGTAATAAGTACGTGTGGCAACTAAACTGTTCATGTATGAAAATATAGTAGCCGTACAACCGGGCTTGGTAAGGTTGGAGTGTTTTTAAGTTGATGTAAAAATAAACGACAAGCATTTGTGAACTCCCGCACTCATGTGGACGTGAGTTTCTGCCTGTCATCTCACTCCAAAGAGCTACACGGACCCAAAACCATTACAGCGTCATATAACAGAGTGCTGCTGTTGGTGTTTCCACATTATTTAGTAACTGACTATATTGTTAGAAACCTTTTGTACTCTGCAGCAGACGTTTTCAACTTCATTCACTCAAGAGGACAGATATACAGTTGTTACCATAACGTCAAATAAGTTACAGTTATCATGTTACAGCTGAAATATAAGACTGCTACAAAATAAAAACTTACCACTGTGAAACATCCAGCTCCAGTGTTTGTCGAGAAAGTGCTTCGGAGTCTATCAGCTCGTGTTTCTTCACTCAAATTGATAATGGCGGACAGCCGCCGACGTTAATTCAGCCACAGCTTGTTGTTTTGCTGCAGCCTCCGGATGTGAAGTCAGATAAGGTAAGGGGCGTGAAGTTTCTGATACGCGTTATAAGCCTTGCACTAATCACAACAGACTGAGCGAGCTGACCAATCAGAGCAGGCTGGGTTGCTGGGGAGGTGGGACATAAGCCCAAACACAGCGTTTCAGACAGAGGTGCTGAAGCAGTGAGCAGTACAAGACATAAAATGTGTGTTTTGAACATTAAAGCACATACGTAAATCTATTCCACTAGACCCCAATATTATAGATTTCTATCAATATGACCCCGAAAATTAGCATAATAGGTCTTCTTTAAACTTAGAAAGAATTCATTTTTAATGAACTTTTTAAATTGTATACTTTATTACTCCCCTGAGGGGAAATTCAGTTTTTTCATTCTGTTGTCATTAAAACACAGGTCCAAAATACACACACATGCACAAACATGTTCTACGTGGGAACAATTAAAACAAACAAATAAAGTGCACATGTATATGGGGTGCCGTTTGTAAAGTGTCTCACGCTGAAAATAACATCAACATTTTGCCACATTTAGCTTCAAACAATGTTTAAAAAAGTATTGTGAATTTTTTAACGTCACCTTTTACCACATTTACAGCAATATTTGTTAACTTAGAAATATATTAAATAGTTAAATCTAAATATTAA
>NC_065511.1:5109002-5152734 GCF_006386435.1 Epinephelus moara
ATGATTGAGCTAGCAAAGCAGTTTTGTGTTGCGATGTGTGGTATTTATTCAGTTTTGGGAAATCACGATGTCTAGAAAGCATCAGCGGCTGCAGCAGCAGCAAAGCTATCAGGACGTCATCTGTTAAAAGCCTCCCGTTGTCGGATACGACATGAAACTACTCCAGTTAGCTCAATCATGTTGTAACTAAGACATCCGCTGGAAAAAAGTTAACAAATATTGCTGTAAATGTGGTAAAAGGTGACGTTAAAAAATTCACAATACTTTTTTAAACATTGTTTGAAGCTAAATGTGGCAAAATGTTGATGTTATTTTCAGCGTGAGACACTTTACAAACGGCACCCCATACATGTAACGGTGCACATGTAGTGCAGAACTAGGACTCAGCCTATACAGTATAGTGCATTTAGGACTAGTCTATATAGTGAAGTTAGTCAATCAGTCAGTAGTCAGTCAGCTAGTCAGTCAGGTAGCCAGTCAATCAGTAGTCAGTCAGTCAGTCAGTCAGTAGTAAGCCAGTCAGTAGTAAGCCAGTCAGTCATAACGTCAGTCAGTCAGTAATAAGCCAGTCAGCCAGCCAGTCAGTCACATCCCTACAAAAATATAAACTTAAACAAACAAAGTGCACATGTAATGGTGCACATGTAGTGCAGAACTAGGACTCAGCCTATATAGTGCAGTTAGGCATAGAAACACCACTAAGGTCCCAATTAGCCTACTTCTCTTTCTTTGCATTAAGCCAACTGCTCAAACAGACAAGCTTGTTTACATTTTCGGACGACAGGACAGCTCGCTTCTTCTGAACAACAATGCCCTGAGAGTGAAAATAACCCTTCACAGGGCACAGATGTGGCAGGTGTTGCCAAGTACTTGCGTGCAAGGCAGGCCATCTTGCTGTGTGCCCCTTTGTGTTTGGACCACCACTGCTGGGGACAGTCCTCCATGGCAATAGGGGGCTCTGCCTTGTAGTGCTCCACACATTTCTCAACACAGTCCTCTTCATCAGATGAAGACTCTGCCAGAAGCATGAGGGCTGATCTCTTCTGAGGTGGCTCAGACGTCGCTGGTTTGTCCGGCTGTGCAGGCCTTTCCCTCTCTTTCACCTTCTCCCGGAGCAAAGCACTGTGAAATAAATAAATTTACAATGAAACTAACTTTGTTTGAACTCTTAGATTCACATTAAGGGGTGTGTGCCTTCAAAACATTGCTTCCTCCTGGCTAGGTGTAAACTTGAATGACCACATCTTGATTTTCATCTCCTGTTTTTATTTAAATGTATTTAGATGCTCATTTTAGTATTCACACACCTCAGCCCTGTCAGCTTTGCTCAGAGACTTGAGGTCCTTAAACCTTGGGTCCAGTGCTGTTGCAACCCTCAGCCACGTGATGTTGGTCTTTTCCTTGCGTTGCTCCATGTCTGTTGTGAAGGTTTCCTTGAACTTAATGATGTAAGCTGGATCATCCTCAGAGACCTCCATCACTCACGATAGATGACACAATGCTGGCAGCACCACTGAGCAAGAAACAAACTTCTCTCCTCCCAGAAGTTCAGTTATGTACCTGCAATAAGAGAAAAGCACTTCAGTTAGGAACTAGGTACATTCACTCACCCCATGAGTGAGTTCTCTCTCTCCCTCTCTCTCTCTCTCTCTCTCTCACACACACACACACACACACACACACACACACACACACTGTCTCTCTCTGTTACATCTAGTCTCCCTCTTTCACACACTCACATTCTCTCTTCAGCTTATCCAGCTCAGCTGTTGTTGGCATGGTGATGTTGGTTGCATGTAAGGCCAACGCATCTCTCAGTGGTTCTTGATTTCTGTGAACATGCTTGATCATCTCCAGGGTACTGTTCCATCTCGTTGGCACTTCCTGTGTGAGTTACTCTTTCTTCTGACGATGTGCTACTTGCTGCTGTTCGAGCTCCGCTGCGTTTGATGGCTATGTTTGAAATGGCCCACTACCTTTCTGCATTTAGCCAATGCACTGTCAAACGGGCTGTTGTGCAGAGACACTGTGATGGCTCGGTGGACGCTGTGTGCGATGCAGGGCATATGTTTGAACGGGAGCTGCCTAGCCGCTGCATTCATATTGCGTGCATCGGTGGTGCCTCTCCTCTGTCTTCATAACAGTCAAAGCATGTGACTGAAGTTCCCACTGTGGGTCAAAATAGTGTGCTGTGACCCTCAGGTAATTATGACTACTGAGGGAGGTCCAGTAGTCTCCGGTGAGCACCACCGTGTCTGTCTGCCCCAACGCCTCCTCCATTTTAGCTTTCTTATCTTCCTACAATTTGTGTATCTTGCTTATAGTCGTGGCTCTTGGCAACACATATGTACTGTCGTTGGATGTGATGCAAATTACTTCAAGCAGACCCTGGTCCTTGACGATGTCAATTGGCCTGCACGCTGTAGCCACCCGTTTAGCTATCGCTGTAGAAAGTTTGCCACTGGTAGAATTGTCCATATGTCTTGGTTGCAAACTATCTAGTGTGGTCTGCCTTTGGCGATGGGGAGGAGGGCTCTCTGCATCAGCGGTGTGATTTGCCATCAAATGGTATTTTAGACTCGAAGTACTGCAGTGGTAACTAAGTTCACATCGACAGTAACTGCAGATAACTTTGGTCCTGTCGACTGAACCGTCTGGCTAGGGTTTGAATGTGAACTTTCCGTTCAAAATTCGCTCGATTTCTGCCTGCCGCCATGTAGAAGTCACTGCTGCATCGCTTTCCCAAACTACGGTGTGGGCTGAAGGTCAAATAACGTGCGCGCGTTAAAAAAATTATCGCTGTTAAAATGAATTTGCGTCGTTAACGGGTTATTAACGCGTTAATTTTGACAGACCTATATAAGCTCACACACACATAACCTCTTAGCCTACAGAAGTGCATAACTTTTAGGTGTGCAAAGTCATTCAGTGGGCCTGATTGGACCCTTTGGCCAGGCCTGTTCTGGCCCCTGGGCCATATGTTTGACACCCCTGGGATTGGGTGAGGGGCTCAGTCATGCGAGGTTCAGATTAGAGCCACTGCTCCATCGCATCAAAAGGGGCCAGTTTAGGTGTTTAAAGCGTTCGATCAAGATGCCTCCCGGGCACCTCCCATCAGAGGTTGACCCAGGCCCAAATAAACAAACAAAAATGGATGGATGGATGGATGGATGTCTAACCAATAATTATTTATTACACAAGGATTACATTGAATTGTTTTTTTCTCATTAATAATGTGTTAACAGTGGTGGTGACATAGGTTTGGAGGCTACATTCACAAAACATCACCACATGATTCCGGGGCGCGGCACCGCTGCTGCTCACTGCTCCCTCAGGGGATGGATCAAATGCGGAGAACAAATTTCACACACTCAGGTGTATGACAATCAGTGGGACTTTAACTTTAAAACAAGTGGAATTATTCCTCAGTGAGTTTGTGTATCAGCTGAAATGTGTGGGGGTTTGGAGTCCTGTTACAGCCAAAATACACAAGACATGGAAGCTGTGTGACATGTCTGCTGCAGCATGCCCATACCTATTATAATCGACTAAGGCTGCTTCACTGACCGTGGAAGCTGCACTTGCCATGCTGCTCAACAGTATTTTTTTTTTCTCCATGTACTATTCCACAGCCTTCCAACAGGTAAAAATGACATCGCACAGTGTAAAAGCAAGTGGGGTTCTGACCCCACAGTATAAAATCTTTGCATTAGCTCGTGGCAGTAACCTTTAAATTAAGTGCACTCTATCATTACAGGTCCAAATTACAAAACCCACATCATTAGACAGGAAATTTATAAAGAAGCTCACAGCATATGGCCTCCAGGATATTGATATTGTTATAACATTGTAGCTGCTGTGTAAGTTCCTTCAACCAGCACAATGCTGTGAGTTATCATTAATGTCACTACAAAACATGCCAAAACATCATGAAAGAATCAAGCTGTTTTATCAGTGCAGCAATTCAAAGCAGTGTTTTTGTTGGCAACCTGAAAATGGACTACTGATTCTTTTTTTATGGTCTCGGTGATACCTAAATAAATTAATAATTTTCTTTTGCTTGCTATTTGTGAGCTGGCTTGGTAGTTGTTCCCACAGCTAGAGCCTAGGAAAATCTGGTAATGTGTATACCACACACTTTGGAATAAGAGGGCTGAGTGGTAGAGACACATTCTAACTGCTGTGGACCATACTGTTTTTGGTCTCAGGCGGCAAAGTTCTTTGTGATGCTGATGATATTGTGGTGCAGGACAAAGGCCAGGTTGAACATGACACCTGGTGTCACAGTATTCTCTGAGTTAAATTATGTTTCTGTCACTGCATTACCACTGTGGGAGGCAACTCTGACCCAAGTACAGTAAAGGCAACCCTGAATATGCCAGAGTCGACCCGTGTTGCTGACATCAGAGGAGTTATGTTCAAATGTGTTCATCTCCAGAAGTCTGTCTAGTGCACAAAAATATTATGACCAGTTGAGAAGAAAGCATGAGCAATGACCTCTTCATGTGAGTGTCTGCATATATTTTTACTTGGCATGACATTCACACAACCCTCTGCTGCCCCTGTTGAGTACAAAGGCACGGGATGAGCTTCCCCCTTGAATCCTGAGATTCTGACTGTGACTACTAATGTTCTCCTTTAACAAAATACACATACCCAGCAAGCAGCTCATCAGTGCAGATGCACTGTCTCCAGCACCTGTAAAATACAGTACCTTGAAGGGAGGAAGTGCAGGAAGCAGACGTCCAATCCTTTGTGGACTACATCCGAAAATCTCTCCCTAAAACAGAAGCTAAACTTCATCCAATCACTTGACAAGTATTTTTTGAACCAACGCTTTGCAGATGGTTCTGTGTAACCAATTATTTGGTGTGTCAGGTTATTGTTAGTATTCTAGGGGAGGAAAATATTGGTTCAATGTGTTGAGACAAAAAAAGAAGAAATCAAAATGACTGTTTTGTTTTCAAGTATTTACAGTTTAAATTGACCTAGTCTCTATATACAGACTCTACATTCAGTGAATGTAGAGTCTGTAGGGAAACCCCGGAGAGCTTGCCTCTGGAAGAAGAGTGGAAGAGCCCTGGTTTCCGGTTGTAGGCTGTTTGTAGTCTGCGTGATATTGACCAATCACACTTGAGCCGGCTGCAGTTGTTGCCAGGTTAAACGGTCCGTGCGGTGAACTAACGAAGCGGAACATAATTGGCGAACATAATCGCAATGGTTGAGCATATTTACTTATATATAAACGGAAGTCGGAAACGGAAATTCGCCTCCTCCGCCCAAATCAAACCGGAATGCCAAAAAATCGGGGGTCTGCCCCCAGAGGCTGTATCACCGTCTGCCGTAAGTCAGACGCCGAATACAGTCGATGGGTTCCGAGAATGAAATTGAACAGACTGGGTTACAAATGTGTAATGCATTAACAACATAAGTGGACCAGTCCTACATGTTATTACATGTACTTTTGATGATTAACATACAACTGTCATAACATATAATAATAATTATACATAATTTCCCCTCGGGGATTAATAAAGTATATAAAAAAGGTATTCAGTTGTAAATATCAGAGTAAACACTGAGAAAAAAAGGTGGAGAATATGGGCACCAGCTACAATCCCAACCACATGACCAAATAAGACCATATCTGCATCCATCTGAGTATTCGTATCTACAGTGGAGGAGCCTCCAAGGCAAGCATGAGGAGTAAACACTCAGGATCACTGCTATATGCCACACACAAACAACTACAGAGCTGAATTGCAACCCGCACTCAGGAAGAAAAAAAACTACAACATATGCCCCCACGAGACATTAATAAATAGTCAAACCAAACAGAAGCCACACCAAAGTGTGCACTACACAATGCAGTCTTGAGCAAGTTCCAGGACACCATCAACATCACTGATGACATCAGTGGATTCACTAAGTCTGTGGTGGATTCACTTTGTAAAAAGAACAGAAGAAACTGTACACAAAACTACAGTTAAATAATTCCGCAACCAGACATCATGGATTACCAGAACCATCCGAGAGGCCATAAACTCACACACTGCAGCCTACAAGTTAGGGCTGTAGTCTTGAAACATGGGCAATTATAAAGCAGCAGCCTACAATGTCAGTAAAGTATGTTAATGGAAACTTCAGTCTCCAGACTATAGTTTTGGTTAAGGGTAAATTTTGACTTGGCAGTGACACTTGAGGAAAGGTCATGTGAGCTCACTTAAACTTAGAGAATCATCTGTTGGTGACCATGAATAATTATCCGATCTTATATGACAGTCCTGTCTGTTATGTGTGTCTTGCTCTAAACTAAACTGTTAGATGAATGAACATATAGACATATAGATGGACACATAAAATGACCAATAGGCTATTGCTATCTTATGGCTCAGCCACTCAAGGAACAAAATCAGCCTACTTGAAAGGAAAAAAGTTAACAGTAAACTGTTCTGCAGCAAAAGAAGGAGCTTTATGGGCAAAAACTATGACTTAAGGAAACTATAGTAAATGAGAATACATAGATTGTGTAATACTACTTTCACTACAGATGCCTTATCCTTTTATAATCTGAAGTCATTTTCCCCTAGTGTCTTTATGTGGTGTGTTTCTTTTCCTTCTCATGGCACACACACATTTACAATCCACTGTGAACTTACTGTTTCTGTTTATTTTTTATGTCAAAACCACTCACTGCTTACTAAGTTGAACTTCCCTGCAGATGTTCCATTCTAGCCTTTTCTTACCTTCTCCAAACTCAGTTTTTGAAGTTCCCTTTGTAGTGTTTAATATGATAATAGGATTAATACTAGGATTCCATAGGAATGCTAGCCCAACCTCTGAAACATTTCACTGTATAGTGCTAACTGTCATAGCCAGCATCAGCTTGGGTCAACATGACCTGACAAACCATGATGGTGGCAGCAAAGTGTTTTAGTCTGCACAATTTAAAACTACAAGTAAGAAAAAAAGCATACCCCAAGAGTCAACGAGAGCAGGGGTGAAAGATGACTCACAGACAGAACACCCAGCTATTGACCTTGGAACAGAATTTACAATGAGCAGGGCACTTCAGTGGAAGCCACAGTATCAGAGATAGAGAAAAGACAACTGCAGATATACCCTTGTGGCTAGAAGAAGGTGACTGGAAACAGGTGAAGAGGGAAGTAGCCAGGAACCCTGCATTGATCAGTACCTCTGAAGAACTCAATCAGACCAGTTAGGTGAAGTCCAGCGACAGGTTAGAAACCAAAGTTCACAAGATAGCAGCATTCCTGCCATTGAGGAGGAAGCAAAACATAGCACTGAACAGCAGGGCCAGGGGGAATGGCGCGAGTCAGCAGCCAAGGAAAGAGAGGATTGATGGACAGAGACTGCAAGTAAATTGGCCTTATGCTAATGAGAAAGGCATACAGTATGGGCAACTGGGAATTTAGATCTGATAGGTGCACTGGAAAGGGACAGTTGGAAGAAGATTTGATTAATGAACATGGCATGAAAGGGTTTGTGGTTTGGGAAAGTAGGAAAAAGTTAGTTTTACAGATAGTGAAATCAAGGAAGCAGCAAGAGATTGATAGGTCTGTGCAAAGGCAACTCAGAAGGCAGTTGAGGAGGGCTAGATAGTTTGAAAGAGGGCATTAATGTGCAGCAGAATTACTTTTAAATCCAGGTTAGCAACTTTAAGGAAAGCAGAAAGTCTCAGGAAAAACAGATGGACAAGGGAAAGAGCTAGGGCAGCATATACAAAAATGCTCTGGATGTCTTGCCTGTTTTTTAGTGGAGGGTTATTGGGGTAGCATGGAGAAAGCAGCTTAATCCTAGGTCTTGGCGAAGGCCATTCCTAAGAAGTAAGGTTTTGTTGATATAGAACAGTTAAGGCCTATCTGTCTTTTTAATGTAAAAAATAAACATTCTCTTCAGTGTAATGGCACAGAGGCTGTCTAGTTACCAAGAAAGGAATAAGCTGATCAACACCTCATTACAGAAAGCTATAACACCAGATTCTTCTTGATATTTGCAGCACACAAGCATGATCCGGCATTCAACGGAATCAGTGAAGTTTGCATGGATTGTAATCTACAGGATTTTCAGCATCCACAAAATGTAATCCTGAGCTAGTTAGGAAACTTCTAACTCATAAGCTAAATAATGAGCATTCAGTTCAATTGTAGGGAGAAGTTGGCATTCAAAAGAATACACTGACTAATGAGATTGTACAACATGTTTTAAAGTGTTATGAACAATAATTTCTCCCCCAATAAATAAATACTGGTTTAGAGGGGTATTCAGTTAGTTTCTACAAGAGATTTAACCTCTAAAATAAATCAGATTGCATCATTACACTTGTGCAGAGCTGTCAACGCTGCATTGAAATGCATCCAAGGGATCACCACACGGGTTACTCCTTTCATACACTGCTAGTTTGTCAAAGCTGCTAGTTTACTTCTGCATTCGCAGACCAATACTTGTTGGTTTAATGCAAGACTCGTTTGAATTTTTATTCAGTCTTTAAAGTGTGTGATTGTCTTAAATCTAGAACAGTGTTACTGTTACAGAGCAGTAAGTCAAATACATGAATTACAATGAAGAGGACAAGGCTAAGAATTATGGCTTATGATGGCACACAAAGTATGTCCTAATACCAACAAGAATTGCTCAATATTAATATTGACAGCTAACTTTGAGACATATTTTATCTTGAAAATGTTTAATATCACTTTATAATGTAATTTTAAGACTGTGATGATCTCATGTCCATGTCACTATATACAACTATGATGTGATATCTAAGGCCTAGATAGAAGAGATCTCGAAATTAGCTGGGAAAACTCATTTGAGCTGTATTTTATATTTTGCGGTGCATCAACATGATGCTGTGCATCATCATAAGCTTGCAATGCTCAAAGGTAGAATTTTTTCCCGTTTTTGCTGTGTATTTGCAGATGCTGTGATCTGAGGCAAAACAAAAAAACAAAAAAAAAACTTGATCTGTTTTAGTATAAATAATATTTGTATTAATGGTACAGCATAACAACTCTTTTCAACACATTCGCATCAGTCAGTGGATAGTTTAATCTCCTTATGTGTACAAACAGCATACCAGTTAATTCAAAGAACACTCAGTGTGAGCAGTTGAAGGAAATAGGGTGGCTGCCTGCTCTCAGACCCTCCCCTGTGCTTTATGCCTGAGAGATGTGTTGACAGAGGCCTCCTCCTCCTCCTTCAGTGCCAAAACAATCCTTCCACATCTGCCAGCAGTGAATGGAGACCAAGCCTCCAATCATTCCCATTCCTATGAAACTCTTCAATTAAATCACATTTAATAGTTCACTCCTATGCTTATGCAGCAGATTATAAATCTAATTCTTTTATGGTGCACTTTTCCCTTATTCTCCTCTGATTGACATGGCACTAACTGCATACATAATATGTACACTGGCTCTGAGTGCTGGTATGGACACAGACCTTAAAACATAAAAATGTAAAAACTTATGAAATAAACTTATATTTTAAAGCTGTTACGTTTGGAGTACTGTATATGATGTATATAACTTGGACCCCCCCAACACAGAATTTCGATAGTCTCAAACTTTGGACTTACCTGACACTTTCACACTTGTGCTACAATATTGTGGCCTGTAATACAACACTTTAAATCTCTATAGCACCAGTTCTAAGTGAGTGAAAAAAAACTGTTAACTTCCCTTCTATTTATTTTATTTTTTTGTTGAAATGTTTCGCTGCAGTATATTTTTAATGATGGAAGGAAACCTTATCTTTGTATTTGATTTTGATCTGTCTGTTTTCATGAAAGTTATTGTAGCATCTCACATGTGGCTTTGATTTACAACTGCCCACACTTTAAGAAATACTGAGATTTACATTGGGCATTGCCATTCAGCCTAAAATACAAATATATGATTGTTGATCCACATCGACTGGCCCTAATTTATATAACAAGTAGTATTAATTAGCTGTTCTCTACCTACAATATTTAAAGAAAAAGAGAGCTTGATACTGCAAAAATATGTCTGTTATTTATTTAGTTAATTTTTTGGTAAGGCTCTTGTCTCTAAAGACAAGTAACAATACTGTGTCCCGTGTTAAATATTCATTTATCTCTAGTTATACACTAAATACATGTCAAATGATTTTTTTTAAATAGTTTTATATCAATTGGACTATGGATCAAAAAGGTGCCTTTGGTGTTGGTATTGCACATGAGGATCATGAGAAAATGACGGTATGTGAAGACCTGGGATGAGAACGCATTGCACAAATGTGATGTTGTACACAGTATGTGTATGTGTGTATATGATGAATATGATTTACTGGATTTTGGACAGAAATATATTATTGCATTCAAACTGTGCATTTCGTATATTGTTTATTTTGTATAATTTAATTCTGAATATTTCACAGTTAAGTCACTTCTTACTTTCTATTGTCTTGTAATCTAATTAACTACATGAAACAAAAGGTTTGAATAATTTCTGTGTGTATTTCATCCTGGCAGCACATCCTGACTAAGTGAAGTGAAAATCACATGAACTGAACTGGCAGCCAAATTTGGTTGTGTTTATCATAACAATGTTTCATATTTAAGTATTGTGGTGATGCAGAGAAGATGTGCGATGAAAAAATAAATATGCATTTCTTTCCACTCTGAGATGACAAAAAAACATTTTTTTGTTAGTATGACTTTATTTTGGCTGTTCAGGGGTACATTTCAGTTGCCCATGTGTTTGTGAGTCTGATGTGATGTGTATTTGTGGGTACTTTCCCCGACAGTGCAGGACTAAATGTATAGCTTTACCCTACATGAGTGTATGTGAATGGAACTCATATTTATCATATTTTCTCAGTCAGCCAAGCACTCATGGCCAGCAGGAAATGCACTGTGTGTTTTTGACAGAGTGTGTGACAGTGGACTGATTCGACACTGACTTTTCCGCACTCCTGTGCCCTCTCTAATGTACCTATCATGTGCATGATATATGGCTGCATGTATATTTTAAGGTTCACCTGGCAAGCATGTCACCTGCAGTCTCTCTGTGGCATGATGATTGATCAGTGCTTCCTCCTGGGGTATTTTTCACCAGATGAAGTGTGGTAGCACGGTGTAGTTTGAATATAAATTACCACAACTGGAAATTGTACTGAAATCTTTCTTCAGTATCACTTTAATTTGAAGTGCAAAAATACAAACATGCATGAATACACACTTGTGGCGTGCATCTGTGAATTCCTGCAAACAGTGGTTGATGTTGACAGGTCTTTCTTATAATGTGGCAGTATTTTTTTAGCCCAGAGTGTACATTTCCTCTATTCCCGAGGGGCGGTATGAACGGCCGTCACTCAAAGTGCCCCTTCACGCAAATGGAAAGACGGAAAACCAATCAGAGTAAATGAAACGTGTGACGTAGGCTAGCACAACACCACCGTAAACAGACCAGCAAGCAAGTGCAGCGGAGATGATGCTGTGATGATGTCTGTGAAAGAGTGTTGCCATGTTTGCGGATTTCCTCCTCACTGTGGACTCCAAGTTGCATGGCTATGATTCCCAGCTTGGTCGCTTCCCTGACCTGCTCCTCCATGAGAGCAACTAGCGGAGAAACAACAATAGCCACTGGGTTTTCACTGAGTCACATCTTTTTCCCGATCAACGGAGCCAGTTGGTAAATTAAACTTTTACCAAACCCCGTAGGAAGGACGGCAAACACATCCTTTTTTTCAATAAAAGCTTTCAGTGCAACCGTTTGTTCTGCTTTTAAAGAAAATGTACATTCCAGTTCTTTCAACACATTTACCATCGCAGTTTCAAAATCAGTAGCCATGTTGGTTGTTTACGAAATGCATTCACTCCGCTCCTTGTCCCTCCTATTCTGATGACGTGATTTCAAATAACCCGCCCCAAAGTAATAAACGGTTGTGATTGGCCCGGTAAGCTTTAACCGATGCCAGAATGTGCCTTTATGATGGCATGGCCTGACTGATCTGCGGAGCGAAATAGAATATGAGCTCGTGAGATTAGGATGGTTTCACCAGGCTAGTATTTTTGTGGGAAGGCTGCAAATAGAGCCATATCAGTATGGGTGCCCCAGCTCCCCTAGGTGACTGAGGAAGGTTATATGCAAGATCATCTTTCTGTTCCATAATTTCCCACTTCTCTTATTTTTTCTCACCAGCACAGTATTTGTATTTTATTTGTTAAATTATTGCAAGTGTGAATGTTTCAGGTTCATTGGTGTCAAGCTGAAGAAGTTCAATGTTCTTAATCTTTAATAAGCAAATAACTTTATGATGTTCCTTGCTAAGTGATATTTGATGTAGAATGGATGCATTTTTTTAGATGTTCTATGTCTCTCTCTTTTTTCTTATTCATGGTAGGTTTGTTATTTGCCACACACTTATAGGTCAATACAGAAATGATGACAGTGTAGCACAAAGTGTCAAGAATTTCATTCCCTCCACTGAGAACTGAGAACCTTCCCTAACCTTCCTGTTTACTAGAACAAACAGCCATTCAGGACTCATGGAGGATGACCCAGAGATGGGGATTCGAGTCATTGTGACTTGGACTCGAGTCGACTTTGATGACTTGTGACTTGACTTGAAAAAAAATAAAAGACTTGAGACTTGACTCGGACTTGGAAGTTAAAGACTCGGGACTTGACTTGACTTGAGACACGATGACTTGAATGACTTGAGTGTTATTCATATCATGTTTTCGGTTAGAATATAAAATTAATAAATTAATTTAAAAAATAATGTCGATTACCCGGTAGGAGCGCAGGCTGAGAATGGCGTTGTCATGATTGGATCACTACCCTGTCAGTCAGTCATGCCCTCTCTACGTACCTTACGTGTTTATTGGAGAAACAGGCCCTCTTATATCAGATAGGCATCAACATGTCAGCGGGAGGGGTACATCGTCTTCGGCTTTCAGAATTACCATTATTACGGCAAAAGACGAACAGCACAGTGCAAGACATGCGGCATAAACATCTCGGACAGCCAGGCGACAACTTCAAACTTTGTTTGTCATTTGAAGAGCCATTCTGCCCAGTAAGTGCTTGTCAATTAGCTAATATTATCTGGTTAGTCGGTAGTTAGCTAAAGTTAGCTTGATACAATATGGGGGTGGGGGGGTGGGTCAGTTTGGTGGAACTTGTTTTTAATTTATTTGCTAACCCTAACTTCAGAAAACGTGAGCGAACATTCCGACCGGTTCATCACAAGACCGGCTGTACATTTTTTGAACGAGCAACACAGGGTTAAATGAGCTAAATGGGTGATTTTGGCCACTGCCTTGGTTAGTGTGTGTGTGTGTTTGTGTCTGTGTGTGTGTGTGTGTGTGTGTGTGTTTGTGTGTGTGTGCGCACGCATGGGGGTCGTCCCTGCAAAGTAAACATTGCAGCGATGAAGTCAATGTTTACTGACAGTTACTTATATCTTGTCTTTTCACTTTATTAAGATCAGATTCTGCAGGTAAAATTACAATAACAAGGTGACTTGACTTGACTTGCCCAAGAAAAAATGACTTGGGACTTACTTGAGACTTGAAGGTTAAGACTTGAGACTTACTTGAGACTTGCACATGTGTGACTTGGTCCCATCTCTGGGATGACCAAAGGAAGGTTTAGTGCCAACCAGTGTGAAGTTTAATCCTGAAGTTGCAATTTAAAACAGGTATGCTTTCAGCCCCAGGTTCCGGGTGATACTCTGCTCCTCATCAGGGTCCACTCTTTGACCCAGGGAACATCAAAGTGACTATGCAATGCTATATTGAATGTATGCTAGATGATATGGTATGCTTAGTTAACACAAAAGGAAAAGTATAAAGCTTTGATTCAACAGGCTGATTTGGATGCAGAAACAATACAAACGGAGAAGATACAAATTCGTTGTTTGAACTCTTCAAGAGGTAATAATAATGTTAATATAACATAATAATATAATAATATTTTAAAAGTCTGTGTCACTGTCAAACAGCACTGAGGATAACATTAACTTGGGAATAAATCAGCAGTGTGGAAATATTTTGTATGTCAGAGAAAATGCGGGTCAACAGAAAAAGCATGTCATATGTTAAGTTGCCTGCCTGACTGGGCATCTCACTCTGCATACTTCTCATCATGGTAACGTAATGATAAGTACGCAAAGTGAGATGCATACTTCTCATTATGGCAACATTAGCTGCTCTGTTTCAACAATGTTATGCTGAAAAAAAAGTGCATGCAGGCTAAAATTCAACCATGCTGTTTGGTCATAAGTTTCAGAAACCAATGAGTAAGACAAAGTATAAATAACACATTTCATTTGTTAAGCTATGAGGAGAGGAAAACTCTGCTAGCCGCTAGGCTAATTTATGCAGTGTAAAAGTGCTTAAGCTTATAATGGGTAACTAGCAAAAAACAACCATTTAGTCTATGAACCTTGACAGGTATTACTGAGCTGAAATTTATACTTTTGATAAATAGTGTTGCTGTTAATCCATGTTCTATGACTGTTTGGAGAGGCTTGCTTTCAGGGCTTTAAGCCAGTCCTTAAGTTTTAGGAAAAATATCATAGTTTAGGATATGATGAAAATATGTATCCCAGAAAGTGCTCTGTGGCAAAACGCCCTCTACACTAACCTATCCCATGTGCTGTTTAATGTGTTAGTGGAGTCAATTTAAAGTAAACTTCACTGCACTTAAAGCAACACTTACCTTTCTGGAAATTTTACACTTTTCTTTTTAAAGATTATTTTTTTGGGCTTTTGCCTTTAATGAACAGGACAGAGTGAAATGGGGTGAGAGAGAGAGTAGGGGGGTGACACGCAGCAAATGGTTGCAAGCCTGAGTCAAACCTGTGACCGCTGCAGCAAGGCATTGCCTCTGTACATGGGGCGCTGGCACTATCCACTATGCTACCGACACCCCAAATTTTACACTTTTCTTTGTTTAGGTTAAAATGCTATTAATAAGCTGATGGCACACTAAAATGTAAGTGAATTCCACCAGAGATGAAAACTCATAATTATACCATTCTCATATGGTTCTAAGAAAACTCAGACCAATCACTGCATTCGGACCGAATGCAGTGATTGGTTGGAGTTTTCTCCTGTCCTGTCTGTCTTCCCCACGTGGAGGCCTCCGACAGACGTAACCGCTCGCGTAACACCCCCCCCACACCCTCCACCCCTGAGTCTGTGAGATAACAAATATGCTAGAAACAGGGAGGCTTGTGGATATAAACTAGAAACAGGGATGCTTGTGGATATAAACTAGTAACAGGGACGCTTGTGGATATAAACTAGCAACCGGAGATGACCATGGTTTTGCCTGGAGCTGTCTCGAAGGGAAGACGGCGGCAGCGCTGTGACAGGACGCGGAAGCGGAGGGGTTAGCTCTATGCTAACAGCTAACCCCATCAAAGCAGCTGTTCCCAGTGGCCTTCTGGTGAACGTCCGCTCGCTGGACACAAAATGGATTACATCCGACAATGGAGATCCACTCACTGAGGAGTGAGGGACTGCTGCGTCCTTGTGTTCACTGAGACATGGATGAATGGTAACATAGCTATAAGATGCCGGTGTTGAGCTAAGGAGGCTAACACTACACAGAGCAGACAGGGAGGCTGCATCATCTGGTAAGCTGGTGTATACACAAACAATTCATGGTGCTGTGATGTGAAGAGGAGCTCCCAGTTCTGCTCTCAGGATGTGGAGTTTTTGACAGTGAAATGTCGACCCTTTTCATCTTACTATTGCACTATATGTTCTTTCTTGTATGTTACACAAATAGTTTTTAAATGTTTTGTTTCTTTTTGCTTGGCGTATGCGAAATGTCAGTTCGGTTTTTGTGCTGTGCATAAAAATGACAAATAAAGAAGTTCAGTTCATAACGTTATATATGACAACACAGCATCCAGTTGCTAATGGCTAACGTTAGCCTACTGAAGCGTAGCCTCTGAAACATTAATGTTATCTTCCTTGTGCGTTTCTACTGACTAGTAACGTTAACATTACTATCTAATGTTAGCACTGTAACCTTATTCTAAAACTCACCAGTCATCACTGACTCCGGTTAAGTTTTAAAACTCTGGGAATACATTTGTAACGTTACACTCGCCCTCCTCTTCCATGTATCTAACGTTACCATGCCAATGCCTACGTCTATCATAGACGTAATGAGGACGTAATGGAGGAAGGGGGAGTGGGCCTTTGGAGAGAGGTGTCCAAAGATAAATATATCGTATTGTGATGAAAGCACCCCTAGGGCACATTTATGTATGTGGAACAATGTAATATTGATTATTTCAAAAACTAAAAGTTTTGTAACTACAGTTTTGGTTTTGCTGCTTAAAAATATGTGCAGCAGTGGCATTGCTGCTCTTACAGCATTAGTCTCAACAGAAAACTGCTTGCTTCTCCAATTTCCAGAATGTAAATGCTCCTTTGCCCCTTGTGCCTTACTTTGTGCCCTGGTTTAGCAATATTTAACCTCCTCGATGGAGGACATGATGGTCGGGTTCAGGAGTTCCTCAAAGTGCTCCTCCTTGATGATATCCCTAGTTCGGGTCAGCAGTTATCCTCCCCTGCTGAGCACAGCTTGAGACAAGCCCTGCTTTCCCTTCCTAAGGCATGTAACGGTTTGCCAAAACTTTTTTAAGGCCAACCAAAAGTCTCCATAGCCTCCACAAACTCCCCCCACACCCGGGTTTTTTCTTCAGCTATCGTAGAAGCTGCAGCCCATCTGGCTAACTGGTACCCGTCTGCTGCCTCAGGAGATTCCAAGGCCAACCAAGCCTGAAGGGCCTCCTTCTCCAGCCCCTCAGCCACCTTCACCACTGATGTTCACCAGTGGGTTCCTAGATTGCCGCCATGAATAGCACCAATAACCCTCTGACCACAGCTTTTAGCTGCCGCCTCCATGGAGGCTTTGAACATGGACCACTTGGATTCCATGTCCCCAACCACCCCTGGGACCTCACGGACAGGGGCCTGCACCAGACATTCCCATGTCATCATCATTATGCATTGGGATTTGCCATGTCTGTCCGGGAGCCTCTCCAGCCATCTGGTCCAACTTATGTAACGTGTGGTGTCCTGTTTTACGCAGGAGGAGCAGAGACAGGAGACATTAGTTGTGTTCATTCAGCAGGCCGTTCTGTCTTTATTAAGACATTTGTGAGGCTGACATCAATGGCGTACGCAAACAGCCGCAGGTACCACCTCTTGGACTTCATGTCACTCTTATCAGTGCTCCCCATGTTGGCATTATAACTCCTGATGACAGCTGGACAGCTCATAGGCTCCTTGGTCTTGGTCTCACTGCAGTACCTGATGACTGAGGACATCGGCTCCACCCCCATTTCTGTTGACAGCAGAGTAACCGTTTTGTTGTCCTTCCCCCTAACTGCCAGTATCCCATCATCACTGGTGACACATGTACCACGAGGGACAGCCTTTTTCTCCATCTCATTGATGGACTTGAATGGATGCTTTCTGATTCTATTATCCCTGGCTGCCCCCGTTTACCTGCAGTTCTGGTCTCAGAGGTACCGCACTGGCTCCAGGCTGGTGAAAAAGTTGTCAGCAAAGATGGCTGTGGTGGTGGGGAAGGACATGATACTGGCCAGGACAGAGACAATCTGGCTGCTGGCACCAGAGGCTTTTTGTTCAGGTGTCAGGGGGACATCATGAGCCTCCAGGGTAGTCTTGCCCTGGTATAGCACCATGTCATGGATGAAGAACAACTTAAAACCCCACTTGTCTTGCTTGTTTTTGATATACTGCCTCAGGTTGCCAGCTGTCTTCCCTTTGTAGGCAACCATCACCTCATCCACAGACTGCTTGGATGTCTTTGGCTCACGTCTGAAGGCAGTATTGAGGAAGCTGAACAGTGGCCAGACTTTGAAGAAGCGGTCACTGGTGCCAGGGATCTCGGTGTTGTCACTGAAGTGGATAACCCTTTTCAGCAGTCTGAACATCTTTGATGACATTAGGTTGGCAACTTGTCTCCATGGCCCAGTATTTTATAACAGATGGGAGCTCAACAACCCCCATATAGATGAGGATGGCCAGAAAGATCATTATTTCATCCTCATTGGTGGTGAAAGTGGTGTTGATGTCCTTCTGAACTGTGTATAAGTTGGTTTGGTATGTGATGATTTTGGCATCAAGTACCTCGTAAAGTTACTGAAAAGGGGTTTCAATGTAGTCAGGGGGGAAGTGCTGGTATTCAGGCAGGGCTGTGTTGTTCAGGTCAACTTTGCCAGGTGGTTGGCCTGGGTCCTGACTTGCTGGGTTTGCTGGGCCTCTTGGCTTGTGGTGCTGGCTGCTCATTATCATCATCATCATTGTCCTCACTGTAACTGTCGCTGTCCTGGAGCACCTCCACTGCAGGCTGCATGCGCTTCCTCTTGGCAGAGGGGCCCATGTCACTTGGGTTTGGAATGTCCTGGTTGTGAGTGGGTGGGACAAATTCAGGGTCTGCCACATCGTCATCCTCCTCCTCATCATCATGATGGCAGGGTGGCCTGGCATGACAACAGTCTCCCTCTTCTTGCCATAAAACAAGTAGACACTTGCTAAAAAAAATAAACACATGCAATAAAACATAAAACAACTGTTATAAGGTCATAAATTGACAAAAATCACTCATATTCACTATAGCTTGAAAAATTCTAGAAATGGGTTAAAATTATCTCTGAATCATTGTATAGTGTTATACAAACCTTTGGCCACATTAAGACATCATTTCCTAAGTTGTACTGCCTTATTTGTAAAGATGCTCTAAGTATGGCTTGTTAGATGCATCGGGCATATGTCCAAAAACTGACATACCATATAAACTCTAGTTTTTAGGTGAACAGGGTGTATGATCAAATATGGTGCCCGCATTTTCCATGCTGTAATTTCACTCATTTTAGTCCTCCACAAAAAAACACATATTTCATCACTTAGCACAACTATTCAAACATAAAATATGTGAGTTTCATCAATTTACCATGGTTGGTTTTGATATTTTGACCGTAACTGTAGAGTGAGCGGAGCCGCATGATCGTCTTTTTCCGACTTCAGAGAAAACACGAAGTTGGACGTGTTCCACATCTCTGCTGATTGGGTAAATGCCACAATGACGTGTTCTATGATGTAGTGTGATCTTTGCTGATTGGCTGGGTGAAGACCACATGCTTCTTGACCTCACTGAGGCACGGGATGGGTGTCATATGTGATGTGTGTGGAAATTACTAAATATAGTCCCTCGCCGATAAAGGGTTAATGAAATAAGCTTGCAAGAGATTATTTATTAGAAGCACAAAATGTCATGTTTATGGTTATTCCAAACTAGATAGAGAGACAGAGAGCTCGTACAGCCCTGGTGATATGAAATAGCCCGGGCAATCAGAGTAGCCCTAATTTTTCATGGCTTTAGAGCAGAATTAAACCTTCAGTTCACGAGTATACCAACTGATGCATATGTGGCTTCATCAGGACAGAATTAGTGGACTGGAGAAACTGAAAAATTGCTAGTAATGTAGCTGTCTCATTAATGTCCACCCTCTCCTTGGAATCAGCAGCTGTCAGTACTTTGTTGTTTTTATCTTTTTACTTGTTGCTCTGTACGCACAAGAGGACACTGTCGGCTCGTGAACCAAGCAGTGTGACCAGATTACAGTCAGGTGCATCTTGCCCAGTACGCCGGGAGCGTGCCAAATGCACTTTTGGTCATTTTGTGGGCAGGCTCCCTTGGCACACATGTGGCACACTTGGGCACTGGGTGTGTTCCAAAAGAACGTATTGTTAGAGCAATCCCAGGAAGCCCTTTTCCATTGAAAAGCAGTTTAGGACATGACTGTCAGCTGTGAGAAGACAAAACTGGTTCAAGAATACTACTCTAAAATAAAACTGTAAGATTAATTCTGGCTATTTGAGAACTATAGCCAACCACCAAAAACGTTCTCATTGCAACTTGTGAAATATCGCTGCTTTGTCACTGGTCATTCATGTCTAAATATGATAATGGTATCCTCCTGTGTCTGTTGTTGATGTTCCGAGACGTGTGTCAATTTACGCTTGTTACTTGCATTGTGTCTTTTCTAAAGACACTTCCATTTTCACAGGAAGTGGACACTTTCTCATGTGGTTAGTTTTAGAAAAAATTATCATAGTTTGAATTAAAATTATTTCATTGTTAATGCCAGCATTTCAAAGATTGGATTCCACCCAGCAGCCTATCATACTGCTATGAAAGGTGCCTTTTGGCATTAGTGTCTGATACCGAAATCACTGATAAAATGTTGGTATTTGAACCACCAGCCTATTACAAATTACATACATACTAACACATTTAGGGTCGAATTCACAAAGAATGAACTGCAGCCCCTGATAGCACCTTGAATTGCACTTCACTTGTACCCGCAGTTTGCTCCGTCTTAACGTCCTATTCACAAAGGATATTGCACTAATGATATACCAGCGCAAACACGCCCACAAAGTTTGGCAGCTGAGTGCAGTTTGCCTCTGGATTCCTGGTTCTGACTCTGCCTGCCTGACCAGCATCTCTCGTCTGACCCCTCCCGTTGGATCCCCAGCCTGTTTCCTTCGGGCCTGCCAGCTCCCCAGGAACATCTATTAAGTATTTTTGAAGTGTTAAATAAACTGTGTGTGTTAACTTTGAACGTGTCTATCTGGTCGTGCTTTTGGGTCCAACCTCCTGTGCTCAGTTCTGACAATAACTTATAAAATAAACAATGTTCTTCACATAAAATTGGAATGAAAAAAGGGCAAACGATAATGGCGTTGCGCAGTATGAGGAAAATATGTAATATTTGGTAATGCTGAAAATTGCAATAACAATGTTACTGTCACAGTAACTTTTGACACTGCCATGCCTTTCTCTCAGTTCACTCAGTCAATTTCCACTCACCCCGCCTTTCCATCACACCTACCTGTCCACACTTCTTCACTCCTACTGGTCCACCACACCCACCTCATCAAGCCAACTCCACTTACCTGCGGATCATTGCCTCCTGCCTTGACAACTGCTTCATCCGCAGTATGCTTCATCAGTGCAATGGCCTCACAACACAGGTTCTCTGTGGTTAACCAGTTTTCCTCTCAGAAGGGGTCTCTATCAGCTTTTGGACAACCTGTAACAGTGACTAAAAATCAGTGACTGGGTTTGTCTACTCTATACAAGCATATGAAATTGTGTCGTAAGAGTTAAGTAACAAGGTTTGGAAACACTGTAAGGATGTCCATATGTGCGGTTTTGTCACAAGATAAAAATATTTAGTTCAGTTCAGACACAGATTAAATACAAAGTAGAAGAGTAAAGTAAATACAAAAGATATCAAAACAGTAAAAGGCTAAAAAGACCACCTTTAAACTAGTTTACATATAATTATTCAAACATAAATGACATTTGAACAAAATTACACACCTGTAAGTGTTTGTGACTGATAGAGGGTCTTCTTTTGTCCCACTGATGCTTTCTTTTGAACAAATTAAACCCTCCATGCCAGATACCCACCTCCATCTCCTGCATTGTAGTAATGCTAATCAAGTTACAGAGTATTATTCATTTTGAATGAGCAGATTAAAATATCTTTTCATTTTTATCTTTAAAACCTCCTCTTCACTGGGCCTCTTTCTGAGGCCCATAATTTCAGGAATATAGCTCGGCAACTACAAGGTCAATTTAAATATATTAATTGCATTTATTTTATAAAACTATTATATTGTAAGATCTTATAATATATTCACGGTCACCACTGTAGTTTCTCTCAATGTTGCACCCACGGCACTATCTGATTGGTTACACGTAATGAGTAATAGCCTTGCTACACTTAAGGCTAATGTGCCGCACAGGCAGACATCAGAATCTCATAATTAACGTCGACATCATTGTCATCATTTCACAATCTCACAATTCATTTGTCATCTATCACAGCATCTTCAATTTTGGCATTTGAACTTTCTGAAAGGAAGAAAGGCAACCAACACAGCTTACTTGGGCCAGACGAGTGTCCTCTGCTCTCTCTCTTGTAGCGGGACCATGCTGCAATAGCATGATGTCATCATTGTCCACTTCATTGTCTCCACTGGAGCTTGCAAAGGAGCTGCTTGCAGGGGACCTTAGCAAGTCATTCCTTCATTCATGTAACATTTAACTGGTTTGATTAACACTAACCATTACATTACTAACCATTACACAATTAAAGTGAAAAGTGTTCCATTAGGTTTGGGACAGGTGAGCACATATAGAGGTGTGGTGTGGGTGTGGAGGTGTGTGAATTGTCCATGTGCTTGCTCAGCTTGCTGCAGTTGTTGTGGAGGGGGGGCAGGCTATGTGTTCTTTTCGGTGATTGCTGAGTGTTCTGTAGGGGATACAGGTGTCTGCAGAGGCTGGCTGGATGATGGTAGAGGTGGTGAGGGGGTCTGGGATTGGGGTTCTTCCAGCGGTGCCACACACCACTCATACCCTTGAAATTCATTGTGTCCAATAATGCATTTAAAGAAAGCTCTTGCAAGGGCATTGCTGACAAAGGCCTTAATTTTAACCTTGTGCATGGTGCCTTGATGAAGTATACCATTTTGCCAGAGAGTCTTGATTTCCTTCACTAAGCCCTGCATATGACTGTCCACTAGCTTGTGCCTCTGTAACCAGGAATGATTCAGAATTTTGGAACACTGCCAATATGGGCTAAAACTGCAATTTTGATGATTAGAAAAAAGGAAGATCATTAACACTTAAAAGAATAATTCAGTATCTCCTTTGAAATTGGGGTTCTCTGTAGTGTGTTTGAAGATGTCCATCCCCAGGCCATAATATGAATACTGTTTGTTGCACTCGTCCACACAAGTAGGGGTTAACAGTAATGTCCACAGTGAGGTAGAAGCCACTGACGTGGCAAAAAAATTGGAATGGCACCTGGAGTGGCCCCTTTTTGTGTGAAGTTAACATGTTCTCCGCATGTTAGTGCTGACTTTGTCCTGGTCCTCTGCCTTCCTCCCACAGTCCAAAGACATGTTGACTTTAAATTGCCCCTTTGAGTTAATGTGAGCACAAATGGTTGTCTGTCTTCATATGTCAGTCCTGTCATGGTCTGGAAACCTGTCCAGAGTGCGCCCTGCCTCTTGCCCAATGTCAGCTGGGATTGTTCAGCTCTTCAAATAGACTGACCATTGCTGCCCCCTTTCTTTTCCTTCCTCCTCTACCACCTTCTTGACACTTAGCCCAATTTAATGTGCTGTCCTGCTTACCGCAGCCAGAACGTTTGAACCCTATAGAATGTGCTGAAGGTCAACATCTAGGAAACCTTATTAGCATTCTTAAGTTGCTGTTTCCAGTCTGAAAGAAACCTGCTCAGGCCTGTGCAATGTCTGTTCTAACACTACAAAAGTGAGGACTGCAACAAACTCTGAAATCAACAAACATCTGACAAATGCTACCATCCTGTTGCCAGTTATCATCCAGACAAATAGGGGTGAGAGAAGACCTCATCATTATGCTGCCTGCTGAGAAACAGAAATAGGCCAGGCAGAGATGGCAAGTTGGACTGATTGCACCTGAGACAGCCAAAGAACTCCAGGGATCATACACTTCCCCCCTACCCTCCAATGTTTTCTTTTTGAACATCTGAATCACAATCAATCATAATCGATAACTTTCATGTGTGAACAAGCATGGAGGTTTCTCCGGTTATTTTGCTACTGTTTGTTGCTGGTTGGACAAAACTAATCTAGGGTATCTGTCATTCATAATTGTTACCTAATGCAACATCCATCCATGAACAGGTAACCGCTGCCTTTAGATTGTTGCAAAGAGAGTCACCTGAAGGCTGTCAAAATGGTCTACTGGCTGTTCTGGATGACAGATTCTGGTAAGAATCACTTAATTTTTATTCTGATTTGCTTAATGCCATATTGAAAAATTATTTCTATTTTTTGTGATCAGCTACTGTAAATGATAGACCTTGAATAAAATCTGGGCACTCAGGTTATTTCCTTCATGCCCTCAGGAAGATGCTGCATGGCCAGTACAAGGCTGTGTTCCACACTTTGCGTCAACACCAAAAAAGATCCCTCTGTCTCTCACACATACACACTCACAGAATCTGTTTTGTTCTAAAGGACCATTACTTCACAGCAGTGTCAGCTGATCTCCTCCAGAATGGAATCAGTGATGTGCTAATACATTTTGTGCCGCTTTGTCTCTGTGCTTTCGACTTTAATAATTGAGCCACACTTTAAAACAAAGGGTTTAGTTCAGTGTAATCTTTGAGAGTGAAATAAAGAAAATGCTACATTTGTTTTTGTGCCTGGATCAGGGCAATGAAATGTGACAAATAATTACTATTTCATGGTTCAACTGGGGTGCAGAAAAGTGAGGGGGAGAGTTTAAACTTAAATTTCTCTTACTGGGATATGTCAGTTAGTCAGTGCCAACCTCCTGCAGAGCGGGTGCTTGGGTAATGATCACCCAGGGCTAACTGTTAATTCACAGCAGATTGCAGCCATATTGGGGGAAGCACAGAGATCGGAGTTTAATTGTCCTTTGCATATTCACTTCCTTCACATTTACTTCCACTTATCAGTTTCTCAGCTCAAACACCATCTCATTCATGGGTCAGAATTGTTTTTAGATTGTTTTGCTGAAACAATTGTGCTGAACAGCAATAGGAGAAAATGGAAAACATAATTGTTATAAACTCTACTCATCTCTATTTTTCCAGTGCACTGGTATTTAATGCAGTACTGTGCATAATAACCTTGCCTGAAGCTGCTTCTTTTCTTTAGAGCTGTGGATCTGCTAAGGTACATGGTATTTCCACCTACCTTCTACTCTGCATATTGGAAGAATTTAATCGCAAATGCTGAATTGGCAGATTTTTGAGATTATTTTGGGGGCACTTAACAGGGAATTAATGAGGGTTGGAGAAGGGATATGCAACAATGGTCTTGTCAAATCCAGGCCTCTTAAATAAAGTGGTGAGCACTGTAAAGCATTTCACTTGACAACTTTTAAATGCAGTCCAAGGAAAACTATTTTTTAATTCTTATGTAAAAACCTCTGTGATACACAGAAAACAAGTCTTAGTCACATAATCAGTCTGAATAGTTTTCTTCTGTTTTTTTTTCTTCATTCATTTAGTAAGCTTGCGATTTTGTCAAACCCATTAGTGTATACATTTTTCAGGGTGGTTAATGATATGTGTAGATTTAAGAGTTCTTATCTTTATATAGTTACAGCAAACAAAGTCTGAAGTGCTCACTGTCATCAGGTTATGTCTTTAGGAATTCTGGGCTATGAGATGTTTTCAACAGTATTTTCTGAACATTTTAAAACAGAATTCACATTGGTATTTTTATTTATCCCTCCACCTCTGTGAAACAGAAAATCACATTGATATCAGGGGTAAAAATCCAATGTTAGTGTAGCATGCACTGAAATTGTTTTTTCAGCCTCTCTCCCTTTCTCCCCCCCTTATTTTTCTTGCAACTTGTCTTACAGTGTTGAGCCCTTAATGTCTATACAGTCCTGTCTACACACATCCAGATTTTGTAAATGGATATTTTACCCTATGTTTGGGCCTCTTGCCCACACACATACCGTGTTTTAGGTCACTAAAGTAAATACTTTTTTAAAAACACCTTCTAAGGCAGGGATATATCAACTTGGTTTACTGTTTATCTGTGTGGACATGTAAAACAGAGCGTTTGAAAAATTATGATCTAATCTTCTTAAATTGCACTTGCCTATTGTTGCTTCATGTGCAAACGCTAGAAATAACAGAGGCGGACTACTGGTTTGCCAATGTTATGTTAGCCTTGCTTGGTCCAATGACTACTTTACACTTTAACCCAACACTTGGACTCCGGGACGAATGGATCCGTCAGCTGAACCCAATGTTTTTGCTCCACCTCACCCATGAGAATCAATGGTTTTGGATCAGGACCGTGAAACCTGCAGATGGTGGGACACTTTCCAGTGTGGGATTGTTGTTGATGAGGAGTGGCTTTTTTTGCATTAATAATCAGCACAAGCGCTTTCAGTGCAAATTATCCTACTATTCAAAATTATACTGTATTATATAGTTATCATTTACAATAATATTATGGGGGGGGGGGGACTCTCTGGAAGAAGGGGACAGGTCGGTGTCATTAACACATTAAGACATTTTCAATATAACAGAGGAGCAGTTATTTAGCACATTGGTGTCTTCAAGAAAAACAAGCACATGCCTCCATTACCACATAATGAGTTTCTCATGATTTTTTTTGCAGATGTGTGTTATATCAAACATCTTTATATTTAACCTGCATCAAAAGTAAAAAAAATATATATTTGTTTAAAAAAAAACATGTCTATAAAGAAATATACGTGTTATATAGCTAAATTGTGTATAACATAGTGGTAATTTCATTATGAATAATCTTCTGAATGAAGTCTGGTAAATTCTGTATCTGCAGCTGACTCTCTGGAAGTCTGGAGTAACTCCACAGAAAGTTAAGTTGAGGCACCTTGCACATCATACAGCCAAGGCTTCTGCTACCACAACTCCACAAGGTTTCTTTTAGTGCATTTTGCCTCCTTGGTGAGCTGTTATCTGTCTATTTGTTTGGGTTTAGCGCTAGTGCATCATTTCTTGACAGAAATAACATATTTTCCACAGTTAAAAAGTCTCCCTGGACACTTTGCTTTGCTCCAGGTGTGCATGTTGCACACCTGGAGAATTTTTATTATGTTGCAGACATTGTCATATTTTGTCCTGCAATGTGATTGGTAGGGCTACTATCATTGCCATGGAGATAGTAGTTTGTGTGGTTTACCTCTGTCTGTGCAGAAAATGCTTCACTTAACGTGACAAAAATAGACTCGGACTGTTAAACAAAAACAAAACAAAACAAAAAAAAAACGAGGGGGGCCTCTGGTTACCAGAGAGGACAGAAACCTTTTGCCATGGCATACACTGAAAATTTAGTGCTGCTCTTCAGTTTCTGTTGAGTGACAAAAGTGTCAAGTGCCCAATCATAAATCAACCATTAGACAGCACTCTCCACCACCATCATCAAAACACCAACTGAGATTGGCTAAAATCTTGTAGAAGAATGCTGTTCTTCTCTCCATAGTTTAGAGTTGGAGAATCTGGGCCAAAAAGCATTGATATTGTTCTGGATGAATATGAATATATTTATTGCCCATGTGTAGGTTTGTAGTTGTAGGTTATATATTTTTTCAGGTAGCTGAGATCCATTTTGAAAAAAAGACTTATCATTGAGAGCACTTAAGCATGCCACTGTACAATTAATGACAAAGGCTCTTTGAAACAGATCTAACCTGATCTTTGCGATGAACACTTTATAGCTCACACTGAGGTCTACTGTTGTTAACAGAGTAAGGGAAAACAAATTGACAGAGCCTTTGAGGGACTAAGTGTTTCTCTCCTTTTCTGTCTCTGGGTGTTAATACCTTCTGTGTAAAGCCAACACAGAGCGGTGATAACTGGCAGAGTAATTGAGTCAAACTTATTGTGAGTACATGCTAATGGAGTGACACATCACAGCAACTCCCCTGTGGCCATCTCTGGCTGAACAGCAGCTCAGGGCCCGGCTAAAAGGATCTCAGTAAAAGGAACAACCCACTTGAGAGCTTTTCAACTCATGCTTTTAGACAGAAAGGTTAAAGTATAAATATAAGATCAAGGTCACAGGAAAATTGTTGGACAAACAGATTTGTCTCTTATGGAGACATAAAGGGACACAGACACTGTGATGCTATGATGGGAGCTTCATGACACACTGAATCCTGATATACTGCAACTCAGCCAAATAGTGTAAGTTCTGAATTACACTCCACTCAGCAATGATTGGAAGTTACTCAATAACTGTTAATGATTAACTAATTATAAGTAATTAGCTACTGTGTGACATTTGATTGAGAGGTACTCAAGAACTTACCACTAACTAATAATTAGTTACGCATTCGTTCCTCATTAGTTGCTTGTTAACTACTCTTTTTTGAATACTTTATTGTAAAGTTTTACCCAAAATTGTTTCCACCAAGGACTCCCCTTCAGTTCAGCTCAGGAAAGGAGATGCATCCACACAATGAGATTTACAGTCAGGTTGCTTTTTTTTTTCAGTATCGACTTCAAACTCTTGTTTTTTTTTTTTTAAAAAAAACCCTCAGTGTGAGCAGGAGCCAAAGTTGGATTAAAATTTGAACCAAATTTGGCCCCTACACATCAACCTTGTTAAACAATGCATCACTGCAAACAATAACTGTTCATTGCTTGCTAGTGAATGGAGAACTAAACAAACTGAAGAAAAATCTAACTCTGTTCTGACAAAACATTCTCATCCCAAGTCATCAAATGCACCCTTCACACAGCTGTCTCCAAGGTGAACCATTCTAATGAGGTTAAAGTTGTCAAATGGTAACCATTGAACAAAACAGGGGGAACTGAAGATGAAGATCAGGGAGGCTAAGGAGAGGTACAGGAGGAAGCTGGAGTGGAAACTCCAGCAGAACAATATGAGAGAGGTCTGGAGTGGAATGAGGACCATCACTGGTTTCAGGACCAGCAACAACAGGAGGAGTTGAAGTCAGCGTGGACAGGGCCAATGAACTGAATCTGTTTTTTTAACAGATTTGACACTCCACGCTGCCCTCCTCCCCCACTCCTCCCTCTCACACCCCAACACCCTCCTGCTTGACCCCCCCTCCTCCTCCTCCTCACACCTCCTCCCCCCGTGGCCAGACTGACTGCACTCTCCATCATGAGGACTACACCCCTCCCCCACGTGTCGTCACCTCCACAATGTGCTTCACTGCTGACCATGTGAGAAGACAGCTGATGAGACTCCACTCAAATAAGGCTGCAGGCCCTGATGGTGTCAGCCCCAGGGTGCTCAAAGCCTGTGCCCCCCAGCTATGTGGAGTACTTCAGCATGTCTTCAACATGAGCCTGAGTCTCCAGAGGGTCCCCTTGCTGTGGAAGACATCCTGCCTCGTTCCTGTGCCAAAGACGTCGCGTCCCAGTGGCTCCAAGGACTACAGACCCGTGGCATTGACCTCCCACATCATGAAGACCCTGGAGAGACTCGTCTTGGAGCAGCTCCGGCCCATGGTCAAGCCACTTTTGGACCCCCTCCAGTTCGCCTATCAGCCCCGACTTGGAGTTGAGGACGCCATCATCTACCTGCTCAACCGTGTCTACGCCCATTTGGATAAGCCGGCGAGCACTGTGAGGGTCATGTTTTTTGACTTCTCTAGTGCGTTCAACACCATCCGTCCAGCTCTACTGGGTGACAAGCTGACAGCAATGCAGGTGGATGCCCCCCTGGTGTCCTGGATTGTAGACTACTTGACTGGCAGACCACAGTATGTGCGCTTGCAACGCTGTGTGTCAGACAGAGTGGTCAGCAATACCGGGTCCCCGCAGGGGACTGTCCTCTCTCCCTTCGTCTTCACCCTCTACACCACGGACTTCAGCTATTGCACTGAGACCTGCCATCTTCAGAAGTTTTCTGATGACTCTGCTATAGTTGGATGTATCACCAAGGGTGATGAGGATGAGTACAGGGCTGTTTTGGATAACTTTGTCACATGGTGCATGGTGTGAGCAGAACCATTTGCAGCTCAGCGTGGCAAAGACAAAGGAACTGGCTGTGGATCTGAGGAGGACCAAGACACCGGTGACCCCTGTTCCATCCAAGGGGTCAGTGTGGACATTGTGGAGAGCTATCAGTACCTGGGGGTACAAATGGACAATAAATTGGACTGGGCTAAGAACACAAATGCTCTCTACAGGAAGGGCCAGAGCCGTCTCTATTTTCTGAGGCGACTGAGGTCCTTCAACATCTGCCAGACTAAGCTCAGGATTTTCTCTGAGTCTGTGGTGGCCAGTGCTATCCTCTATGCTGTTGTGTGGTGGGACAGCAAGCTGAGGGTGGCGGATGCCAACAGACTCAACAAACTGATCCGCAAGGCTAGTGATGTCGTGGGAATGGAGTGTGACTCTCTGATGGTGGTGTCAGAGAGGAGTATGCTGTCTAGGCTATGAACTATCTTGGACAATGTCTCACACCCACTCCACCATGTGCTGGTCAGGCACAAGAGTACTTTCAGTGGGAGACTCATACCACCAAGATGTACCACTGAGCGCCACAGGAAATCATTCCTGCCTGTGGCCATCAAACTGTACAACTCCTCCCTCTGAGTGGCCCTGAGACTATTTCACCCACTGTCAACATGTGCAATAATTTGACTTGTGCAATAACCCCATTTTACCTTGACTGTATATATTCTGTGTATTATCTATTTAGGTTACTATATATATATATATATTATGTTTATAATCCTGTTTATTTGAGCTATGTATTTGTAAATAATCTTGTTAGATTTCTTATATTTTCACTTATCTTTCCACTCTTGCAAGGAGCACCTGTAACGCAAATAATTTCCCCTCCGGGATCAATCAAAAGTCCAAACAAACACACTCAACCCTCAGAGGTATGAATGGGTGCTGAATCCTCAATGAAAAATGTAAAAAATGTGTACAAAACGTACAGGACAGCACTCCAATCATAATGTTTATTGCCACACGAACATTTGGGGTGAAACCCTTCCTCAGAGTTTCACAAGGGTTTCACCTCGGAGATCAATAAAATATTTCTGATTTTGATTCTGATTCTGATTAGGTTTAGGTAACAAAACTACTTGGTTAGGAATAGAGAAAACATCAAAGATAAGTATCTAACTTGACATAACACGTGAGTGACATAAGTACTTGACAGACAGACGGACAGCATTCACTTTTGGTTTCACACAGGACATGAATAGCAGCCTCTTGGGTGAAAGTCTGTGTTTGTTTCCTTCCACCCAAAGTGGACTTGTTCCTTATGCTGCTGCGAATTGGTTTACACTGGAGTTAGATGAAAGCCCAGTGCATCTCATAGAGATGCCAATGGGTGCCTTTGGGATGTGAGGGGTGTGACAAAGTGTCAATATTTAAGGATCCTGGAATATGAACAAATCAGTGGAGTTTCATGATGCCAAGCTTCATACAACTCACACTTATATCATACACATTTGTTCACATCTGCACAATTTCAGGCAAACTAATAAATATGTCCACAAAGACACACACACACACACACTCAGTCACCCCTACCTGATTTCCTGTGCTGTTCATGTTGTTGCACTGAGGGCCACTTTTCCATATGGCTAACCCGGGAGTTTTGGTGTGCGCTCTAGCGGCTATTCAGTTGAGTGGCTCAGTGTGGTGGCAGCAGGTCTCAGTCACAGTGGAGGCAGGGGGTAAGAAGGGGCCATAATCTCAGTCCACCACCCCTCTGACATGGCTCACAACAACATCCATTTATGAAATTGAGAAAAGGTGGTGAAGGGGGACACCATCTGAGTTTCTGGGATGGATGAGGTGGAAAATAGAATCTGAGGCAACATAGTGACACAGTTGCAGCAGGGTGTATTTCACACCGTGTGCACGATGGCTGTGTGAGTATTAAAGGGGTGAACACAGGAAAAGAACCCCCTACATTAAAATACATTCAAAATTCAAAGAAATTAAATCATCACAACACAGGAAGCTGCACTAGTGAGTCACCTGAAGTCGAATGTTAATCACTAGTATTCTGAAATCATTTCACAAACTAACACGAGGCAACTAACAGCAAGGAGAGTATGAAAATGAATTAGAAGTTGCTCAGACAGAAGATATGTTGAAACTAGGGCTGCCAAGAAATTCAATAATTTATCCAATTAATTACATGCTCTGTGATTAATTAATCTAAATAAATCGCATACATACATTTTTGCTGTGAAAGTATTTAAAAGAATTCAATTCAAATGAATTTTGGCAGATGTGTTGTAATAAAGCTGCTGGATTTTGGACACAATTGTCCCCCTGTCCTCTACCACTGAAACGGGTCTGCAATCCATTGCATTGATATGTAGACAACATTATCAGAGATTTTTAACATATGATTATGATTCATTTGCAGCTCATCTGTGTTTTTACAAATATACCAGGATAAGTGTCTATAGCTAAGCTAGCAGCTCTGTAAGGCTGTACTTAGATCCAGTGGGCACAGATGTTTTCAGTCGCCTCACCGTTAGCTCCACCTAATTTGTGCCAAATTTAAGCTCTTTTGTCTATTTTGCAAGTGTTGGTGGTGCTTTTTATGCTAAGTTTTGGGCAGTGGTGATGTCTGTCTGCGTGACCTTTATTGGGATGAGGAAATCAACTCACCAGACTGTAAACTCCCCTCTCCTGCTGACTTCAACTAGTTGGCCAGGTTGAGGTTTAAAATGTAAACATCTGTATACATTGAGGGAAGATGAAGAAGATGGGCACCAGCTAAAATAGCATCCCAGAAGCAATTGTGCGGGTATTGGATAATGAACTGGACAACTTCTGTGCCTGCATCAGTTTCCACTGAGATACCAGGAACTGTAATATCCCTTGTTTCTGAAAGCAGTTGGATCCTGGACAGCATCATTAAACCAGGTGACTTTTTTCTGAATGCTGATCTGTTCAGAGAACTTTGATGAGAGAAGGGGAAAAGATGTGCACTTTATGGTGAGTATGGACTGGTGTGACGGTGAGAATGTGAGGTCCTGTCCTGAACCTCCTCGTCCTGTGCCACAGGGGGAATAAACACTCTGGATCTATGTGCCAAGCAGAGTCAAGGTGCTGTTACACTTTACAGCCACGTCTGTCCGGGCTCATATGTAGCCATGATGGTACACACTGCTTCAAATACTGATGTCACTGCAAAGAAGCTACAAATTCTATAACGTGGATGCTTCACACAAATCGTCGGGGGGTCATTGTCTTAGTTTTGCTAATGTGCGGAATAGATTGTTGTCCTTACACCAGCATGTCAGGTCCCCTTCTTCCTTCAGGTAGGCCGTAATGCTGGTAATGATGGTGTTGGAGTAGAAAATGACTAGACAGTTTGTGTATGTTTGTGTACAGCCGAGGACTCAAAACACAGCCATGGGGTGCTCCAGTGCTAAAGATGAGAGTGGAAGAGCTGTGTCCGGCCACTCTAAACACCTTGGGTCTGCTTGTTAGGAGGTCAAGGATCCACATGCACAGTGCGGTGTTTAATCCCAAGTCCTTGGGCTTCGTGACCAGCCTGGAAGTGTGGTGTTTAACACTGAACTGTGGTCAATGAAGAGCAATCATACAAAGCTCCATTTCTTCCTTTCTTTTCCAGGTGCGATAGAGTGGTGTGGGGGATGTGTGCTATGGTGTCTGTAGAATGGTGGGGATGGTAGGCAATCTGTAGTGGGTCCAGTATGGTAGTTAGTGAGGAGCAGATGTAAGCCTTAACTGTTCAAAGCACTTCATCACTACAGAGGTTAAGAGCCACTACAGGGTAGTCATTTAGGCAGGCTGGTCTTATTTTCTTGGGAAGAGGAATGATGATGGACTTCTTGGAGCATGTGGGGTTTGATATTGTATACTGGCATTGCAAGCATTTAGTCACAAAGTTTAAATTTCTGCTGCCGGTGATCTGAAGTTGCTCTCTTCAGAACTCAGACTGTCATGCATTTAGCACTGTGAATCACTGCACTTTTAGATTCTGAGGGTAAATCTTAATGTAATTCAACAAATGTCAACCTAATTACTTTGAGATGACAGCAAGAAGCTTCACCAGGAGGGTACAAATGTTTGTGCTAACCAACCAATGAAAATGACGACAGGATCCCTCACCAGCTTCCCGCCTATCAACACCACCAACTGTGTTTGATCTAGAGCATGCAACGCAGCTGGCGAAGACTGAATCCATGTCTTTAAGAGAATATTCTTAAATTCCACAAAATAACATCCCATCCCAGTAACAGCCCTTGAAGAGGTCTTCATGGCTCAAATCAATATCTTGTATTCAAGTCCCAACCCAGGACCCAAGTTAGGCTGAATGAATTATTTTCACTTTATTCGGCAGCAGGGACCTAGCAGGGTCTTGAGGTATTGCTGTGAGTCTCAGGTGTTTGTGGCAATATGTCTAAGTGGATTAAATGAACGTGCTATCAGCTCTGATCACATTGTTTATTACAATGACAGGGACTGTTCTGATAAGGAATAACTGTCCTTGGGTCCCTATGGATGGGGTTTCTTTCTGTAAATGTACGTATGCATGTTGAGTTTGGGTTGATTTTCTATGGGTCAGTTTTGGATAAGGTCCAAAAATTTTAACCTGTAAAGACCACCTCTCCAAGGAGGACTGAGGTTACACTCTATATTGTCTTTTTTATGCCTCTTCTATGCCTTCAGATTGTAGTTGGAGGCATTATGTTTTTTAGGTAGTCTGTCTGTCCATCCGTCTGTCCAGCCTATCCCTGTGAATGCAACATCTCCAGAACGCCCTGAAGGAATTTCTTCAGATTTTACGCAAACATCCACTTGACCTCAAAGATGTTTAGATTTTGGTGGTCATAAAACAAAGGTCAAGGTCACTGTGAGTTCATCTTTCATTCTTGTGAATCCAATATCTCAAGAACACCTTGAGGGATTTATTATTCTTTTTTTTTTCAAATTTGGCACAAATGTTCACTTGGACTCAACAAAGAACTGATTAGACTTTGGTAGTCAAAGGTCAAGGTCACTACGACCTTCTATCAATCTCTTTTTTGTGAGTGCAATATCTCTTAAACACATTGAAGGAGTTTCTTCAAATTCAGCACAAATGTCCACTTGAACTCAAGGATGACACATTGGGATTTGGTGGTCAATGGTCAAAGCTCAAAGTCACTGTGACCTCACATCAGATATAACGCAAGAACCCATGCACTAATTATGACATTTCACACAAATATATAATGCTGCCATGATAAAGTGATGACATTTTATATCTGAAAGGCCAAAGGTCAACTTCACTGTGACATCAAAATGTTGTGCAAATACACTTTTATGCAAATACTCTTTTATGGTCATTACTCAATGTCATAACACAGGAACAGAAGGAGACACATTTGGTCAGATACTGAATTGGTGACATAAAAAGTGGGTACTCACCTTGAAATTGTGCTGATTATAAGGATCTTCTGTAGCCTGGTTCCAGATCATAGACCCCGCCCACTCAACTGAGTAGGCTTGCATCTCTGGTCTGGCATACTGCAATGAATTTGCGACGGACCAATGAACGCCGGGGGTGGGGGCGGGTCTAGCGATTAGCCAATCAGCGCCACGCTGATGTCAGGCTGTGCACCGGTGGGTAACAGGTTAGGATAGCAACAATGGCAACCGCTACAGATCCTACAGACCACATTAGCGATGCTATCGAGGTATTTCGCCACTTCTCGCGTTAATGGAGGACCAAATTAAGGAAGCTGCTAAACTGGATTTAACGGCGATGCAGCTGGGCGTGCACGACAACGGAGACATTTTAAACGGGCAATGCTCGCTTGTTTTCAGCACCCCCGAGGCATGGATACTAATGACGTCAGATTCTGGGTGAGTCGTTGATCTCTACTGATTGGTTAGG
This sequence comes from Epinephelus moara, assembly GCF_006386435.1. Lineage (NCBI taxonomy): Eukaryota > Metazoa > Chordata > Actinopteri > Perciformes > Serranidae > Epinephelus > Epinephelus moara. The sequence continues at coordinate 5,144,521 of NC_065511.1, forward strand.
GAAAAATCAAATTCCCTCCCCCTTGTAAATCGCCTTCAATGGAGGCGATGTCAGACTGAAGGTTCTGGGAGCTTCAGTCTGACACTCTTGATCTTCTGTGCTGCCTGGTGGGAGATGCGTGTGAAGCGGCCATGTATTTTTTCACAGACCTGGATGTAAACTGCAAATGCAATTTGACTGGTTTCCAGAGGCATACAACCCAGCAGCGGTAATACTAGTTTATACCATAATGTGTGCTTCATGTCTTTACAAGGATGGTTACTATGTCCTTGGAGAAAGCAGGTAGTAGTAATGGAATCATACGACTAGCTAAGTACCCTACTTCCTGGTCTTCAACATTCTCTTCTTCTTGCTACAATATGACATCCCCCCTTTTCTCTCTCCAAACATTGCTAGGGGCATCAGCAGTGCTCTGTTGTAGTAATTAGCCTGTTTATGTGGGTGGCATCTTGAACAAGTCAATGCTTTTGTCTTTGTGCTTGTCTCAATTAATTACTGTCGTTTGGGACAGACAGAGGGATAGGCACACACACTCACACCCTTAGGAAATGGCTCTTAGCTCCAGGCTAACCCTTGTTTCACTCTGTCACATTCTGGTGGAATAAGCTTGATTTTATCCCAGGGGTAACAAGTTTCACTTCCAAGATGATTATGTCAGACCATTGAAGAGCTGACTACTTCAAGGAGGGCAGAGGTTAAATTATGTGTACTCTTTTGAACCTTAACACAGCTAAAAGTCGCATATGCATGCTTGCTCTTTTCCAGTGACACCTTTCATATTGACACTTCAAGCTGTGCAGTATTCCAAAAATATTAAGTAACTTAAAACATAAAGTCAAGTACTCCACTTGTACACACTTTAGTATCTTTCTTAAACGAGTGTTTGACATGCAAAACAGAGTTCTGTGATGGGGTTGCAACTTTAACGTGCTGTGTCCAAAGAAATCAAGAGTGTAGACCAGCTACAATGTTTCTTATGGGTTCGGGCCATGACAGCACAAAAAGAGAGGACAGAGAGGAGCATGAAGTCACTGTTTCAGCATATGAATATAAGGAGCTTCAGGAGCATCAACGCCAGAAAGGCGGCAGGACCGGACGGAATCTTCAGACATGCTCTCAGAGCCTGCTCTGACCAGCTGGCACAAGTTCATGGAGATCTTTAACTACTCCCTGGTCCAGTTGGCTGCAGTTGTTGTTGAAATGCTGTGTTAAATTTAGGCTTTAATCCAAACATCCCCTTCAGACACAAAGACGTCCTGGGACCCAACTCCAACCTGTGCAACTGGATCTCCAACTTCCTGATGGGCAGACCTCAGGTGGTATGAGTGGGCAGCCTGACTCCACCACCATCATAAAGGCTACTGATGTTGTCAGATGTGGTGTCCTGATCTTCAATAACAAAAAGGACTTATCATGATCCTCTCATGTCTACACCTTGATGAACAGACTTGGTCAGTGTCTCTGCCAACCCGGACGCCTCAGGGACTTCCAGCCACCCTTCAAGGTTCAAAAGACTTTTGCATACTAAAGCATCTCCTGTCAGGCATCATCACTACCTGGTTGGAACAGCGCCAAAAGGGAATACATGGCCCTGAAGAGGGTGGTACAGTCAGCTGAATGCACCCCCCCCTGTTGATTGGGTTACACAATTAAAGGGTTTTCTAGTGTTTAGTGCAGAGCCACAGCAATGCTCATCATTAATATTATATTTAAACTACCTCTTGTATTTATTTTTCAAACAGCTCATGAATTAATGGCTAGCCATTTCGCGATGATATCAGAGCTCATCAGAAAACCTGCACCTGTCTGTGTGTCTCTAGGTGTGTTTATCACATTTTTTAGGCACCATTGTATGGTTTGGCTAGAGATTTTTTTTTTTTACTGTAATTGTGTTATCTCATGTATCCTGTTCTTGTGCAATGGTTTAATGACGACCAACAAAATAGTTAGAGCCACCAGCTGCTAATCTCCATGCACCTCACTTATGTAAATTCAATTAAAGTTTGTGCTACATTCACTTCAGACCTAGCTTCTCTGCTGGTCAAGCAGCTGCTGGTAATGAGCCATACCATAATAAGTAGATGTGTAGGAATGGTGTTAATTCAATAGTTAGTTCAACTAAACTGTTGGTGTCACTTATGTTCCTCTTTAAAGGGAAATTTCGGTTTATTTCAACCCGTCTCCTATCGTCCTAAATTTGTTTCAAGTCACTAGTGACATAGAAATAATAGTTAGCATGTTAGCCATTAGCCTAGATACAGCCGTAGCGTCAGACCTGTTAAAACATAATTGAAGTGCAAAGTTAGTCCACTAAACAAACTTTTTCTCCACAAAGATCGCCTCATATCGTTAGGATAAATGTCAGAGAACATATAGAAAACGACATGTAAACGTGTTGTCTTACCTTACTGGTGTGGTGCCATGTTTGTTGTTTACCATTTAGCTAAGGCTGCAACCGGTCCCATTCCTTGCAACAGAGGTATTCCTCTTCTGTGGGCATTGGGGTACAGCATTCACAGGTAACGTTACACCACCGATCTCCAGAGCTAAAGCCTTCCAGCAGCCATTCCTCCTCTGTCGTCCTCTACCTGTTGTGCTTCTCTCTCTCTCTCTCCTCCTCCATTCTTCAATTTCACGAAGCTCTTCGTCAGTGTATTCTGGCTCAAATAAATAAGGGCGGCCATAAAACTCTGCAAAATCAAATTCCTCCTCCACAAAGTCGAAGTCTGGCAAAAAAGTCAGCCATTATTCTACAAAATCTTTCATAAAATAAATGAATGAACTTTTCAGGCTACTGTCCGGTTCTGCCTTGCAGCTGCTGCTGCTTGTTCTCGCGAGATTTTAGGCACGGTATGAGATCGCCGCTTGTTCTCGCGATATTCCGGCCGCGCTTTGGGAAGCAGAGGTAAATGGTAAACACACAGTAAGGTAAGACAACAACTCTGAAGACCACCTAAATGTGGAATGTTAGTATATAGGCTTTCCACATCGAGAGTCGACGGCCGCCCTTATTTATTTGAGCCAGAATACACTGACGAAGAGCTTCGTGAAATTGAAGAACGGAGGAGGAGAGAGATAGAGGCGCAACAGGTAGAGGACGAGAGGGGAGGAATGGCTGCTGGAAGGCTTTAGCTCTGGAGATTGGTGGTGTAACGTCTGTATCTAGGCTAACGGCTAACATGCTAACTATTATTTCTATGTCACTAGTGACTTGAAACAAATTTAGGACGATAGGAGACGGGTTGAAATAAACCGAAATTTCCCTTTAAGAAAGACTTGATGTAGTGATTGTCCCTTTGGTGTCTGACTAATGCTATGCTAATAAAGTTGTTTCATAAAAGTACATAACTGAATCCCGATCAGAAATTAGCTAATACCTTGTGCCTGAAATTTGAATACAACAACTAATTTTACAGCATGTCTATACAGAAAGTATTTCAGTTGCATTTTCAGTCAGCTGGTTAAGGCATCTTGCAGAACGGATACGCTATTTTAATAAACACAATGGCTTGCATTTCATTTGTGGTATGCATGTCCAAGTTAGTTACTACAGTAGGCTATGTACTTTATGTACTATGTTTGCGTTGTTTTACTGTGTTAACTGGGTGTTGGGCTTTGAAGCATTGCCAAAATGCAGGTGACCTAAACTCAAAACAGTGCATAAATGCATGCTGTGTAAACATAGATGGACAATTGAAGCTGCTACTGCTGCTGCTCTGCTAACCTGTTGCTTTTACTGGATATGGTCATATTGTATAAGTTTTGTTTAGCATAGTAATTTTAATCCTGTTATGTTTAAATGTTTGAACTATAATACTTACCACCTCTGAATCAGTTCATTCAGTTCAAAGACTTAGTGCCACGGGGCGTCGGTAGCGTAGTGGATAGTGCCAGCGCCCCATGTACAGAGGCGATGCCTCGCTGCAGCGGTCGCAGGTTCGACTCCAGCTTGCAACCCTTTGCTACATGTCAACCCCCACTCTCTCTCTCTCTCACCCCATTTCAATCTGTCCTGTCCATTAAAGGCAAAAAGCCCAAAAAAATAATCTTTAAAAACAAACAAAAAAAAGACTTAGTGCCACTGCTACAGCTAACTGACGGGGCATACTATCACCCCAATCACCAGGAAAAAAATGTTGGCACTGTACGTTTCTGCAAACAACAGATAGATTACATTTGACTGCTATTAAGTAGCAGGTTTCAACAATGCTCTGTTTAATCTGTAGCTAGATACAGGTATTGAAACTACTTGGCTATGGTTAGGAAAAGATCATGTCACGTGATCAGTGATCATAAAGCACTATCCCGGCAGGAAATGCAGTTATGTCTTGCTAAAAAACAACCGCTTTTTGTGGCACTGTGGTTGGTGGAAAAAAGGTGGAAACCATGTCTGGTGGTGAAAAAGCCACTGGAAACCAGTTTTATTGTTTGTTGGTCTCGAACAGTGGTCTGCAGCAGTGTTAATTTCGTTAAAATCTGTGATGAAATTTTTTTTTCCAAGATGAAAATAGATCTTGATAATAAAAACTGAGTTGAAATCCATGTATCATTTTTGTTGATGAGAAGAGACATGACGAAAATGTTAGTGGTGGACTATCGGACACTGAAAGCTGAGAACGGTTGTGCTTGTAATTATCTTCAAATGCTACATGAGTGACAGGCTAGTAAACTCCAGTAAATAGTCTGCAGACTATCTCCAGACAGATTAGGAAATAATTCAGGCTTTAATGAAGTTATTTCTCTGCTTCCTAACAGTGAGATCTATAAGTCCCGGTCTACAATGAACCTGGGTACAAATCCAGTTATTTGTGGTGTCAAAATTTTTCAGAGCATAAATATTAAGATGTTGAGCTTTTCAAATGATGATCAGTAAGTTTGTATTGTAAATCACCCCTTAAACCTGTCAAAAACTGCTAAAGAAATGCACATTCATAAGTGTACAGAAATTATGTGCAGTTGTAAAAAAAAAAAAAAAATCTATACAACCTGTCACCTTGATTCTAATTTCCGATACATGAATTAGCCTAACTGGATTAGTATGAGAATAAATAACTAAATAAATAAATAGAATAAAAAAACATAATGACAAAAGGTTGACTAAAACATTTAAAAAAAGAAAGACCAACATGTGACTAAGACTAAAACTAAATCTAAAATAGCTGTCAAAATTAACAATGGTCTGCAGCTTGGCAGGCGTCTTACTTAGGTGACATGCCATCCACCTTCTCCTACACCTACCGATGACAGAGTCAACTCATACGCTACGCTACTTTAGAAATGATACGATAATTATGAAATGTACACGTGTAACGTATCCATGGTTTACAGAAAAATACAGTGCCAACATCATCTTCTAGCAACAGCCAGGGTTGCCAGATCATCAGGTCTGGTAACTCCCATATCTTTTTGGTTTACAGCAAACAAGCCACCTTTTGAAGAAAACATAGAAATCTGTCAACTCTGCATAGCTCTTGCAGGTTTAGTTTTTGGTATATTGGTAATTATATTTACATATCTCATCTGGCCTGGGAACGCCTTGGGGTTCCCCAGGAGGAGCTGGAAAGCGTTGCTGGTTGCATCGCTTGGCCTGTTGCATCGCTTGGCCTGTTGCCCCCACGACCCGGCCCCGGACAAGCGGATGAACATGGATAGATGGATGGATGGCATTGTACATTTCTGCAAACGATAGATAGATTACATTTGACTGCTATTAAGTAGCAGGTTACAACAATGCTCTGTTTAATGTGTAGCTAGATACACACAAAAAAACAAAACAAACAAACCTGTGAAGGCTCTAATTGCATCCTTTAAATCATGAAGCAGTCCTTCTCCTACATCTTCCCCTCATTCAAGTATCCATGGTGACAAATAAAGAGGTGTTAATTCAGACTGTCCAGCATGTAGCAAATTGTATCAGCTTGCACATGGACAGCGGTATCCCATAGGTCATCATTTCTCTCCTAACACAGCAAACCCTGGCTTTGATTGGATCTAACTTCTCTACATGAAAATGTTGTTTAAAGCCTCAGCCCTGGAAATGAAGGTGTCTTTTCTAATCATGTGCCAGTTTTGTGACTGTATCGAGCTCTTGTCCATGTCCTTCGCTGGGAATGACTAACTCCTATTGATTTTCAACAGCGGCCTGTGAAAGCACTTGCTTAAGTGATATTGAATCTGGAAAGAGGAAATTTGATAACAGTTTCAGGCAAATTAAAATTTAGATTGTGGGAGTCCTCTGTTGGAATTCTCTTTCTCCTTTTCTCAACTCTGATCAGACAAAACAACCTTGATGACAACAAGGTCACATATTAAGAAGCTGTCTGTCCTGGAATTGAAATGGATATTTGTGATAATGGATCAATAGTGGCAGAATAGGGACGGACATGAAACAGGGCAACCTCCAGGGGACTAACAGATAAATCCAACCCGGCACTCCTCAGATATATGGAAAGCCCTCTCAACATCTTAAGAGTGGGAAAGAAAAAACACAAGAGATATCCTTCATTTTCAAATTAACATCTGAGACGTGCCTGCTTTGTGATTCCAGCCTATGAGATCAAGGCTCTTCCTTGCTGCTCCATATCTCTCAGAGCCCGGTGAGGTACAATCACACACAAATGTATTCAAATGCAGAGACACACATGGATATATACTGTAGCTACACATCAGTGCACACACTTTCTAACACACTCCCTTTCTGAGTGATAAGAATAGGGGTGTGTACTCTACTCCTTTACAGATTGTAGGCCCAATTATGACAGGCAGAGATACAGGATGGACATCATCTACATATAAATGGATGGGAGAACCTAAAGGGAACATGGCTTTATAACTCATAATGGGAAGATCCCATTATCTAATGGGGAGAAAGTTATTAAAGTACAATAACAACAGCCCTGCTCTCATTCCACCCTTCTCATGCAAATTCAAGTTCAATTTAAGAGTTATCAGAGTATTATTTCACTCCACTCCTCCCTCTGCCAGTCTGCTATAATGTTTAACCTAAAGAATATGACACCTATTCACTATTTACAGAATACTGTGTTCTCAATGGAAATGTAGAAGTGGAATGGATATGAGTTAGTTGTCTCTACAGTCTGCATCATGTACTCGCATGTATGTGACCTTGTGAAATCTGAACTCCCATTTGATAAAAATGTTCACAGTCTAGAGCCCTCCCCATACTGTGAATCAGAGGTGTGGACTTGAGTCACATGACTTGGGCTCGAGTCAGACTCAAGTCATAAATTTGACTTTAGACTCAACCTGACAAAATCAAAAAAGACTTTTGACTTGACTTGGACTTTAACACCAAGCTTTGACACGAGCTCACCTGCCTGTCCTGAGTGCCACACACACACACACACACACACACACACACCACACTAAAAGCTACTGTGGAAGCTGCAACAAGCCAAAGAGTCTGTGGTTTGTAGTTGTTTTGTAGCAAACCGCCTGGCTCCGAGGCTGTCCATCCCCTGGGCAAATTACCAAACAAAAGTAGTTGTCGTTGTAGGCCTAGTTTTGATGCCATCACTCAAAAACATCTAGAACTATTTGGATACAGTTTTATGTAGGTAACTTATATCTGTGTTCTACTTGTTAACAGTTGATCAGAAATCAGAGATAATTATTACCATCATAAGGCTTAAGGTGTGTTCACACCGGACCTGTTTTTTTTTTCGCTGTCGCTCGGTTCGCCCTTTTGATATCGCTTTATCGTTTTATCGCTCAGTTGCAATCGCTCGTCAATGTGGCAGAAATCAACAGACTCGCTTTTTCACTTTGATGACGTCATTGAAGCAATCAGGGTATTTGATGGCCTACAACGACAACTACTTTTGTTTGGTATCAGTGACTATCATGACATGTCAGCTTCATTAAAAGTATAGCTGCAAATTAAAAGCAACAATAGATGTAAAAACACACAGACACAATGCATCTGTCTGAGCATTTATACTGAAAATTATACATTTTGATACATACAGGTATACATATTGCAAAACTCTGTAAAAGTACACCAAAGCATACATTTTCATTTCCAAATATTTATTTGAAAACGAAACCATTCATACGGATAAAATATCCCACATGTGGCGACAACATTACTTTGAATTATTTAACTGTGTTGGTAGTAATCAATTTGAAGTGGGTACTGCTGATACAGATGTGAACATAGTTATCAATTCAGAAGAGGTTTACTCTGCTATTTTA
>NC_065511.1:5152873-5159212 GCF_006386435.1 Epinephelus moara
ACGTCGGATCACTGCATTGTAAGTCTTCTTTCGTTTGCAAAATAAAACTTATACAACTGTCAAGTGGACTGATTCAATGAAGGAACGAGTCACAGATGCGAGCCCACTTAAGCCTCTCAGCGGCTTTTTTATTGATAGCAGTCGCTACACTAGGTATTCTGGTACTGGTCTTGTTTGAGTATTGCAACCTAGTTGGTCCATTGTAAATATACTTACCTGCTAAAAGGGGGAGTTACACAAAATTATACTTACCTGCTAAGACAAAGGGGGGGTTACATATACCTTATGTATCTTGTGATTGTTTGAATCATGTATACCTCATATATCTTGTAATGTTTGAATCATGTATACCTCATATATCTTGTAATGTTTGAATCATGTATACCTCATATATCTTGCAATTGTTTTCCTAAAATAAATGTTTTGGTAAGCGAGCGGTTGTGTTCATTATTGATTCAACATGTCAGAGAAACTTGTCATGAAAAAGGTTTATTATGACCCGTCTCACCCGGGGAGTTTGGGAGGACTCGAACGACTCCGCAGGGCCGTAGAAGATGAGACGGGTAAAAGAGTAAACCCTGACCGAGTCAGAGATTTTTTAGCCGAGCAAGATGCATACACTCTGCATAAACCTTCCAGAATACATTTTCCCAGAAATAGGGTTTTTGTACCGCGACCTCTGAACCAATTTCAAGCAGACCTCTGTGACATGCAAGCCTTGACCAAGCACAACGACGGTTTTAAATATCTGTTGACGGTCATCGATGTGTTTTCAAAGAAAGCATACGTGCGACTGCTAAAAAACAAAATGGCGTCCGAAGTCACTAGGGTGTTTGACTCTGTTTTAGACGATAGTCAGACCCCTGAAAAGTTACAAACGGACACGGGTAATGAATTCTTTAACAGGACTTTTAAGGCGCTGATGGATAAACGCGGTATTAAACTTTTCACCACGGCCAGTGATCTGAAGGCCTCGGTGATTGAGAGATTTAACCGTACATTGAAAACTAGAATGTGGAGCTATTTTACTGCCAAAAACACCCGCAGGTACGTAGACGTCCTGCAGGACTTGGTTAAAAGCTATAATAACGGCTATCACAAGAGTATAAAAATGACGACTATGCAAGTGACGTCCTAGAACACCCTACAAGTTTTTCAAAACCTGTACGTCTTGATCCCCCTGAGCTTCCAAGAAAAGTTAAAGATGAATTTTAAACAGGGAGATCTTGTGAGAATATGTACATATATATGTACCCCGAGTACCCCCTATGTACAAACTGAAAAATTATGACGAAGAACCTATCTGAGGTACGTTTTACGAAGCGGAGCTGCAAAAAGTAAAGATACCGCAAGACAAGAGCTACGCAATGGAAGAAATTTTGGACCGACGTGTCGTCGGTGGAGAAAAACAAGTGTTGGTACGCTGGAAAAACTGGCCCGAGAAATTCAACAGCTGGGTCAAGGCCGGCAAGCTGAAAAATCTATAAGAACGCGTCATACATCAGATTTGTATTTCATCATGGCTCAAATCTCCGGCGGTGAGGGGTTTTACATTACCCTGACCTCCAAGGCCAGCGCGGACGTATTTAAAAATAATACCGGCTCCAGTTTCCACGTCGGCTTGGCGCAAAATATTGACTTAGAGGGCCCGTGGCAAGTGGCCTTGACGGAGATTTCATACCCGCACACATGGCATAACATTCCTCAAGACGCGACCTACTTTGAGTGGAGAAAGAAACCCGCGACACCCAATGAGGAGACCGTAGTCAACCGTCGAAGGCTCAGAGGGGGATATTACGCCAACTTTGAGCTGCTCAAGACCGAGCTAAACACACATCTTAGAGTCATCGACAGCAACATTTTTTTGGCGTTTAACAACATCCCAAAAAGATTTGAATTTCAGGCAGGCGGTCAGTATCATCTGCGCGTTTTTCCGCCCATGTCTTACATATTGGGCATGAAACCGGGAGAATGGTTCACGTTCGATGCCAGGTTGGCACCCTACCCGGACGATATAAAAGCGGGGAATTACCACCTTTACTGCTATAGTGACATGGTAAGTCATAAGCTCGTAGGCGACGCCTACGCTCAGCTCTCGAGAACCGTCCCTATACAAGGGAGTGCAGTGTTTTAACCCCGCCTCGTATCTAACGGTCATCAAGAAACACGTTGAAAGAATCCATGTTGAAATTAAGACCCATCAAAATAAGCCGGTAAACTTTACCTTTGGCAAGACTATCGTGAAACTCCATTTCAGACCCGCAAAGACCTTGTTGAAAAAAATGACCCGTTACCACGATCCTCGTTGTTTTGTGAGCTACTATGAAAACCAAGCGGGCGGAGCCCTCCCCAGTTTTTACGGCTCCCCCGTCATGTATGGACGAAGGATAGGGTCTATATTTTCAAAATTATTCCGTTTCGTGTCCCCTATCATGAAAAAAGGTTTTGCCATAGCTAAACCTCATCTCAAGTCGGCCGCTAAAAACATAGCCTCGGAGGTCATAAGCCACACCGTAGGTAAAATAGCGGCTCAAAACTCTGATCAGACGTCTCAAGAAGGATCTGGGGATATTATGGTTTTGAGTAGAAGAGCGAGAAAGAGACCTCCGGGGGAGCGCGTTTCACGAGGATCTAAAAAACATCGACGATTCGCCAAGGGCAAGTCAGTCGGTATAAGAGGCGCTAAGGGAAACAAGTCTACCCGGGGCCCTGCAGCAGCGATAAGGTCCGGCGATATCTTTTAGAAAAAAACAAAAACAAAACATGGCTCTTTTACAGAGTGCAGTATGGCGGAGCTGGATTTATTTTCAGCCCCCATGATGCAGCTGTCTATCGACGTAAAGCTCTACACAGAGATTTTGCCTTTATTGGCCATTACCGAGTCGGGACCTATAGAGGTTTTCATTCCCGAAGACGGCAAAAAATATTTGGATTTGAGCGACACCTTGCTACACCTGCGAATGAAAATTACCAAACCTGATGGCACGAACCTGGATAATGACGCACCCTTAGGCCTCGTTAATTATCCTCTGAATACCATTTTCAGTCATTGCGACGTTATTCTTGGCGATAGATTGATATCGCAATCCAGCGCCACTCACCCATACAGAGCCGTGATCAAAACCCTCCTCAATTTTTCAGAAGATTTGCTAAAAAGTCAGTTTACCGCCGAGTTATTTTACAAAGACACGGCCGGCTCTATGGATTCCATGGTGACAAAGAACAGACCGAACAAAGGTCTAGTGCAGAGAGCTCGGTTCACCGCTAATTCTGGTGAGCTTCACCTGTTGGGCCCGCTCCACGCCGACATACTTTTCTGCGAGAGGCTTCTCTTGAACTCTGTGGATCTGAGAATTAAACTGACCCGCGCTAGCGATGCCTTCTGTCTCATGCATTCCGCTAATGCTAATTTTAAATTAAAAATATTGGGTGCTTCTTTGTTTGTCAAGAAAACGACCGTTTCCCCCACGTCTGGGTCACGCAGCAGCCCTGTTGAGGGGTAAGGCGCTCTATCCTTTGTCCCATGTCAACGTGAAAACGTACTCTATCCCGGCAAATACTCGAGTATGTAATCAAGAAAATCTCTTTTTGGGCACGATGCCAAAATATATAGTGTTGGCTATGGTGAACCACGAAGCCTTTACGGGAAAAAGCGACCTGTCACCCTTCAACTTTGCGCACAATGATGTGGAATACTTGGCCCTCTGTCAGGACGGCAGACAGGTGTCTGCCAAAGCTTTCCAGCCTCAATTTAACCATGGCCTGTCCGTCAGAGAGTTTTACAACATGTTTACGGCCACAGGAAGACACCTGAAAGATTTGCCACTGGGCATCGACAGGGAGGATTTTAACCAGGAGTACCCGTTGTTTGTGTTTAATCTCAACACGGCTGAAGACGCAGACGCCTTGTCCCCGGTTTCCAACGGGTGCTTAAGGTTAGAAATGAGATTCAGAGTTCCCCTGCCGCATACGACCACTCTGATTGTGTACGCCTGTTATGAGAGTTTTTTGGAGATCAACTCAAAAACGTCAAGTGCTGGTGGATTATTATTGAGAAAGAAAGAAAGAAAGAAAGAAAGAAAGAATATGAATAACCACCGATTGGAAGATGTCATGCGTCATTTACTGGGAGATGCGTTTTGCAGCGTGTGGGCTTCGGACCAGCTTCCAGCACTGACACGCTCATTCAGACGTCATGCCTACATGATTGTCAACACACACCCTAGTCACAAGCCCGGAGAACACTGGCTAGCGCTCACTGTGTACGAAGAAGGGTGCGCCACTTTTTTCGACTCGTTCGGACTACCGCCCGACTTTGTCTATTACCCGAAAACCATGTTACAATTTTTAAAAAGCCATTCTAAAAAATTACTGTACCAGAAAAGACAACTTCAAGACATCGTGTCGACCTCCTGTGGACAGCATTGTGTTTATTATTTATGTGGGCTACCTTTTGAGAGCATGCTATCTCTGTATCACGACGACGTCGTAAAAAATGATGAAATGGTATCAAAGTTTGTGAAAAAATATCAACGTTGTACGAGGATTCAACGAGCAGATTCTTTTAACCACACCACCTGTTCTCTAAAAATGTTCAAAGATTGTTACAACTTGTTTAAGAAATAAAAAAAAATACAAGACAAACATCAATGTTGTTGTCGTACGACTCTTTTATTAAAGTAATTATCACACCGTATAATTAATCCAACGAGCAGCCGTTTTCCACTTTTTTCTTTCACTCCTTTTTACCGGTGTAACCCTTCCTCCTCCTCCTCCCCCGCAAACGGAATTAAATCTTGTTTTTTCCGCTTTCCTTTCCCCCTATTGACCGGCGCTATGGCCCCCTCTTCTCCTTCGGGTCCATGTCATTGGTCCGACAGCCCATTGGTCCGACATCCCATTAGTCCGAAGGTCCGCGGTGCTGAACGGCTCCCGGCAGACGTACTTCTGCCTTGATGGCGCGCCGCGACCAGCTCTGGATCAGCTGGGAAAGGCTTGAGGAGAAGCAGGCTCACAGCTTATGTGTTTGTGACTTTCTTTTTCATTTTAACCCACACCAATATCTTTTCCTAACCCTAACCGAGTGGTTTTTGTGCCTAAACCTAACCAGACCTTAACCACAGGGGATCATGATGATTTCGGAACGGACTTCGGAACAATGGGTTTAATATGGTCGGAACAATGGGATGTCGGACCAATGGGCAGTTCCCTTCTCCTTCTTCCTCTTCTTCTTCTTCCTCTCCTTCACGCCACCCTCCGGTGGTTTTGAGTCGACGATATTGGGCGCGAGCGCGAGGATTGGTCACCGAGGTTATCGGTATGTTGAGCTCCATCAGAATATTCAAAAAGCCCGTCCATCCCTTAGGCGTTTGGCACGCATGTCAGGACTGGCGAAAAATTTTAGGAAATGAAAAAATTAACCCCAAAAGTGCCAAAATGGCCTCTCTAGCGCCACCTAGCCACCTAGGTACACTAAAATGGCCACTGCGGCTTGTAGGAATGACGAAGAAAGATCAAACCAAAACTGGCGTGTTCGTCTCATCGAGACCTACAAATCACGTGCTCACACCTCTGACCTAAACCCAACAGTAAGTGAGCTATTTCCCTTTCAAAGTAAGATTTCGCCTCAAAAATGCTCTTTTTAAAAATTCCTTAAAAAATCAACTCCTCCTACACCGTTTATCGTATCGGCTTCAAACTTGCACACAAGACAGATCAACTCGTCCTAATCAAACGTTCTGTATAACTTTGTCATTACATTACTTGGATTTCATGGCGTCTTCCAGGTGATGTCGTACAAAACCTCTTTACGATTTTTTGTGCCACCTAGACACACTAAAATGCCCGCTGCGACCGGTATCCCGTAGAAAGACCAAACCAAAACTGGCTCGTTCCTGTCATGAAGACCTACAAATCACGCGCTGTAACTACTGACCTAAATCCAACAGGAAGTGCGCTATTGCCCTTTCAAAGTAAGATGTCATTTTTCACAAATTCTCTCTCTCAAAAAATATTTCCTCCTACACCATTTATCCTATCGGTTTCAAACTCGCAAACATGACAGACCAAGCCCTGCTTAACAATTCCTCTGAACAACTTTGTCATTACTCGCACAGTTTGGATTTTTTGCTTTGTTTAAGGTGACATTTAAGACTAGACTTAAGACTTTCCTCTTTGATAAAGCTTATAGTTAGGGCTGGCTCAGGCTTGCCCTGTACCAGCCCCTAGTTAGGCTGACTTAGGCCTAGTCTGCCGGAGGACCCCCCTATAATACACCGGGCACCTTCTCTTCTTCTCTCCTTCTCTCTCTCTCTCTCGTATTCTATTACTGCATCTTGC
>NC_065511.1:5159808-5172470 GCF_006386435.1 Epinephelus moara
TCCCTCCTCAGTTGCTCTTCCTGAGGTTTCTACCGTTTTTTTTCCCCGTTAAAGGGTTTTTTTGGGGGAGTTTTTCCTTATCCGCTGCGAGGGTCATAAGGACAGAGGGATGTCGTATGCTGTAAAGCCCTGTGAGGCAAATTGTGATTTGTGATATTGGGCTTTATAAATAAAATTGATTGATTGATTGATTGACATGTCACAAAACCTCTTGACAATTTTTGTGCCACATAGACACAGTAAAATGGCTGCTGCGGCCCATACGAATGCTGTAGTAAGATCACATGAAAACTGGCTTGTTCATTTCCTCAAGACCTACAAATCATTCATTTACACCACTGACCTAAATCCAACAGGAAATGAGTTAGTGCCACTGGAAGGTGAGCTGCTTGCAGCTTTAATTGTTTTTTTTTGGTTTTTTTGCCAAAAAGGATCACATTTTTCACTGCCTGACCATATCCCAATACTCACCAAACTTGGAATATAAGTCACACCTGTCGAAAAATTTTATAATCTATTGTCCTCCTGAATTTCCACCACTAGGTGGTGCTATTATTAAGGAAAGTGCGTTTTGGCTCATAACTCCCATATACTTTGTCGCACATTCAAAAACCTTATATCCACGCGTTCAGTGAATTGTGCTGAATCTTGTGGTATAGGCCACGCCCATTTCCGCCTACGGTTTTTCTCCGCAAATTCGCAAAATGTCGCAAACCTACTTTTTTGAACTCCTCCCAGGCAATTTCACCGATTGGCATGAAACTTTGCACACAGCATCTGTGGACTCCCGACAAAAACTTATTGAAAGAATTTCGATATTCCAAACAATACTCAAGTTATTAAATAACAACTTCCTGCAAATTTTGTTCTAAACAGGAAGTGCTGCATATCTCCACATTGGTGTATCCGAATGACATGAAACTCAGGTTACCACTTCCCCATGAGTCCCTGAGGCTCTGTGCAAAATTTTGAGTGATATCTCAACATCAGTTGGGCGGATTAACACGAAACTTGGTATAATTATTGTCAATGCCCTCCTGAGGATATCTGACGAAGGACTTACCGATCCGCCACTAGGCGCTGTGGTGGCTGTCTAATTTAATATTTGGCACTGTGCCAACACCATAACACTCATGGAAATAAAATTGATAGGGGTGGTATAGACTGGCCCCTGTAACTCANTTCAAATCCTCTTCAAAACTCATCGACTTTCAACCTCTTCTTGTCCCTCATACTTTGAGCTAGAGACACCATGTCAACTTTTAAAGAGTCAGAAGACCTTGAATTATTGGGCATGTATTCAGCTTCTACTTTTTGAAAAAATACATACGTGGGTTGGGTGCCTACCTGTATACTGGAAATGTAAGTAAGAGTTAAGGTTTATTTTTTTATTTATTACAGCTGACAAGACATCTAGGTGCACGCCCCCCGGCGGCAGCATGCCCAGACGCGCGTGGACTGCAAGGGCCCGTTCATCGCTGCTTGCAGCTTTAATTAGGGCGATGACGAAGTCGTCCGTGAGGACCCTATTGTAATCGCGCTGTTCATTATTATTATTATTATTATTATTATTAGGGACCGAGCCCGGAGGCAGAGGACTGCTCACAGAGCAGTCCTCGCCAAAGGCGAGGACCCTATTGTTTTTGCTGCGTTTATTAGGGACTGCTCACAGAGCAGTCCTCGCCAAAGGCGAGGACCCTATTGTTTTTGCTGCGTTTATTAGGGACCGAGCTTAGAGGCAGAGGACTCCTCACAGAGGAGTCCTTATTGTTTTTGGTGCGTTTATTATTATTATTTCTTTCTTTCTCCCTCTGCCTCTTTGAACTGGAGTTTGACCCTCTAAACATGCTCAAAAACTCACCAAAATTGGCACGCATATCAGAACCAGTGAAAAATTTTAGAAAATCATGAAATGAACCCCTAAAGTGCCAAAATGGGCTCTCTAGCACCACCTAGGCATACTAAAATGGCCGCTGTGGCCTGTAGGAATGTCGTAGAGACATCAAACCAAAACTGAAGCGTTCGTCTCATCAAGCCCTACAATTCTCGACCTATTCTCGACCCTGACCTAAATCCAACAGGAAGTGAGCTATTTGCCCTTTCAAAGTAAGATTTTGCCTTAAAACTGCCTTTCCTAAAAAATCTTCTTCTCATACACCGTTTATCCTATCGGCTTCAAACTTGCACAGATGACAGATTAACTCCTTCTAATCAGATCTTATTTATAACTTTTTCATTACTCGATTAGTTTGGATTTTATGGGCTCCTAAATGTGAGCTGTCAGAAAAACGTCCTGACGATCTTCGAAAGTTGTCCCATAGGAAATGAATGGCAGCAGGGGGAAATATGGAGTTATATTTGTGCCACAATCCTGAGCGAGCAATTGTAGATTTTGAGCACAGAAAAATATCTTGTGAGCATAGAAAAATATTTTGAGTACAGAAAAATATTTTGTGAGCACAAAAAAATGTGTTGTGAGCACAAAAAAATGTGTTGTGAGCACAGAAAAATATTTTGAGCACAGAAAAATGTGTTGTGAGCACAGAAAAATATTTTGTGCAAGCACACAAATCAACTTTTGAGGACAAATTAAATGTGTGCCCTCTCACAAACTCGTTCTTAGTGCGCGAGCAGTCCGCAGCGTACTCGCTCAAGATGTGTCTCTCTCTCCCTCTCGACCTGCCCTCACTGTGCGCTCAATTTCCCCTGCGCGCTTGCTCGAGTTGTACACGAGTGTTACAAATGTGCCACAATTATCAACCAATCAGAAAACTCGGGGGCGGGTACATTCTGTTTGGCTGCTTCGGCTCCAATGAGGTTGCAGCATCCCGGTGGAGTTCCTACCAAAGGTCAAAACGGAGGAAGATTCGATTGGATGAAAACACATTTTCGGTCAGTATTTCACTTTAAATATTAGTATTATTGAATGATATTACATTATAGTGCTGCCATGCTGCGTTGATTGGATTAACATTAACGTTACACGTCCATGTATCTTGAGACATCAGCCGCTGAGTGACAATTTCACTCATATCCCTCTTTAGCAATCCTGGCTGCTGCTAACTTCAGAAGATGTCTTCTGAACCTAACGAACCACGGCCACATGTAAGTAGTTTGTGTTTTAGTATTATATCATGTTTTATGAACCTTTATGAAAGTATGTTTGTTTTTGTCTGTACACTTTTAGCCTGTAAACCAAGTTAGCTATCTTGGTAGGTTGCTAAAGTTAGGTCTGTTAGTTAATGTCGGGGAGAAAAGCAGAAGCTTACTAACATGAGCGTTACTTCCATGATAGTTGGCAAAATTGACAGTGTATAAAAAAGACAAGGCATCAAAAGCCGGCGTTGCGCCACCGAACGCCCGCTTCTAGTAAAATGTCTATTGGCAATGATTAGGGTGCATCACATGGCCCGTTGTCTCTCTCATGTAGTTTATTCTGAGACGTCGGGGAGAAAAGCAGAAGCTTACTAACATTAACGTTACTTCCATGATAGTTGGCAAAATTGACAGTCTTAATTAAAGAATAGTTTAGGCACCTTCCTCCGGCTTATTTCAACATATAACACCTGAAGAAGGCACTTTGATATGACTGATATGACTATTGATATGTCTGTCATCATTAACTGAAATAGACTTATAACCTATATATCAAGTTTGATAATCTTATGTTACACATCCACAGCTGAAGCACACAATCATCTGTAAGAAATTTTGTTACAATCAAAGACACATGTTTTAGGCAGTTTTTTACATCTAATTTTGAAGCTCTAACACTATTGGGAATCATTTTGTCTTAATAGAAAGGCAAGCACAGGTGTAATGGATGATATATTAATTAGGGGTAACATTCCATTTAGGTGTAACAGAGTCAGGGTGATGCTGCTGTTCCTGGCGTTGTGTGCTGGCTCACTGAAGCATGGGTGTTTAAAGAGAACATAAGACATTGTGGTGTTAAGTTACAGCACTTGCAATTTGTTTATATTTGTAATTGTACCTTTCTTTGAAAGATTGTTGTAGATTTGTAGGACTGTTTTAGAAAAATTACCATAAGGCATAACCTGAGATGTCAAATACAGCACATGGCTGACCATGAGTCCCTTTTTTTTTTTCTTATTGATCTCTCTGTCCAGCAGGATACACTGAGACAGCAGTTGATGGAGAGACTTCTCACCAGACTGCAATCTGCCTTAAACCANAGATTTAAATAATTTAGGTGGTCGGGGGACAGACACCGTTTGTATAAAGCTATGAAAACTGTCCAGCAGGATACACTGAGACAGCAGTTGATGGAGAGACTTCTCACCAGACTGCAATCTGCCTTAAACCAGCAACCACTAAATCTGGATTATTTGGAGTTCCTAACTCGCCATGATCTTGTGCTGTTTGGATCATTCTCTGAGCAGATAGGAGGTGTATCAGAGATTACAGAGGCACTCCAAAACCTCCATCACGTTGTCCAGAGGGAAATTAATGCCAGTTCTATGCCTATTGTGGAACAGGAAACACACATCTGCCAGTCTTCTGCATTGCAAAATGCCTTGGTGTTTCAAGAAGAACTGTTTACAGGAGAATGCAAGAATTTGGCTTGTCAGTAAGAGGATCATACAGTTCTGTGACTGACCAAGAACTTGACAACATAATTTCAGGTGTTAAAATTCAGATGCCAAATGCTGGATACCGAATGGTTCAAGGCCATCTGGTTTCACTGGGCCTTCGCGTTCAGTGGTGGAGAATGATGGCCTCCATGCACCGAGTTGATGCTGCAGGGATCTTCTCACGGATCCTAGAACTGGGGTGTGTTGTGCGAAGAAGTTATTCTGTCCGCAGCCCTCTCTCCTTGGTCCACATTGATACAAATCATAAACTGATAAGGTAGAGTAAAATAGCCTGTTTATGCAATTATCTACATACAGAATATTGGGAGTGGAGTCATGTCATACATTTAAGAACAGCCTTAGTTATATTTCAACCTTTTCCCCCCTCTTGAACAGGTACAATATTGTGATCTTTGGTGGAGTGGACGGATACTCAAGGAAGGTAATTGATTTTTGTGTATGCGTGTGTGTGTGTGTGTGTGTGTGTGTGTGTGTGTGTGTGTGTGTGTGTGGTTAATGTCATCAGCTTAATGTAGATTGTTTTGAATTCCAAAGTAGACCTTAATATGCATATTGTTAAGATCTCAACATCCACACAGGGATGTCGCAGACCTAGGCATAAAATCCTAATCGGCTGCTTAGGATGTAAAGTTCTTTTATCATTGTGAGTTCATACAAATTGTGTATAGTTTATCTCCAGCGCTGCAGAAGAATTCTTCAATTACAGGGTAGTGAACCTTGATCATTGTTTCGCATAAAAAAATACTGGCAATAATCTGAGTGCCAAGAAATCATTATGCAAACCCCACAGCTTAGCTATGAATAGAATAATTGCATTGGCCAGTAGATGTCAGTATGGAATTCCTGCTAATATCAAATAATGATCACATCTGGTTATTCTTTTCATATACAAAAAATCTTAAATAGAAATTATTTGATTTAATATAACCTGTCCAAATAGGCAGCAATCAATCAAGTTGCATTTCTTAAACATTTACCTTACATATTTCTTGCAGGAACTGCTTAAAAATACAAAGCATTTCATGTTGCTGCACTAGTTTTTCAGATTTTAACTGTAAGTAGTCCCTAATTCATATCTGCTTGCCTTTCCTGTCCCACAGAGTAATAATTTAGATGCAACCGAATGTCTAGTTGTGTATTTCAGATCAACGTTGTGTTTGAGTGTCTGACTTCTCTCAACCAATTTAAGTGTTAAACATGCAAAATAGTCAGTTGCATCACAAGTTCAATATATATACTATTTTAGTATGTAATATATACTGAGGTGATATCAAACACAACATAAGGTTCTGTTGCAATGATATGTTATGTGTAAACATGTAGGACCTACCGATGTCTTCTTATGATAAAATAAAATACTAAAAGCTCTATGACTGACTGTAAGAATGTAATACAGTAGCTGATAGCATATGTAAAATTTTCCATGTTTTATTGCAGATAATGTACTTGGATGCAGCAACAAATAACAAGGCTTCAACTGCATTCTCATTCTTCCTGAGATCAACCCAGCTTCATGGCCTACCATCTAGGTAATTATCCTGACAAAAACACATATTGGGAGAAGTGGCATTTATTTATTTATTATATAGTAGCAACAAAATATTTTATTTCCTCTACTAAAGTTGAAGTAAACCTTTTTAAATGTCATTAAAATTTATTTTCATCTTAGGGTAAGGGGGGATCAGGGTGCTGAGAACGTGGACATTGCACACTTCATGTTTGCCACACGGGGAACTGGAAGACAAAGCTTTATCTCAGGAAAGAGCGTTCATAATCAGAGGTTCGTAGTTTTTCAGTCTTGAAATTTTTGACTGCATAATTATTTGTAGTTATAGTAGTTTTGTTATTTTAATGAAAGCAAAAATAGCTTTGAAAATCCAAGTCAAGCAATTAAAATTTCATTCTAGGATTGAGAGACTTTGGCGGGATGTCTGGGTTGCGGTCACTAGCAAGTACCACAACGTTCTTCACTCTCTGGAGGAAGATGGCCTACTAGACATCTCTGATGTGGTCCACCTCTTTGGTGTGCACTACATCTTTGTCCCCCGACTACGAGCAGACCTTGACACCTTCACTGAAGGATCCTCTGCGGACAGAGGGAGGTCTCACTCCTGAACAGCTGTGGTGTATGGGACATCTACAAGATCTAGACGAAGGGGAGAAACTTGAGGTACACCATAATAAAGGTAGTTCACATAAAACATTTTGATAACAGTTGAGTTGCAAGGGTAGACAAGGGTAGACAGATATGTTTTCATCAACAAACCATAATGACTATAAAAACTTTTGAGTAAACAAACACCTTTTTGTAATATTTGTGCATTTATTTTTGAAACACACATACAAAAAATCCACCATAACAATATTTTAAGTACAAAGTCTTAACTTAATTTTACTCCGTTTGAACTGTTTTTCTGAATTTGTAGGATCTTCAAGCCCCAGGGATTGACTGGGAGAGTGCCATGCTACAAGAAGACTCTCACAGTACAGTTGTGGTTCCTGAAATTGTGTGCCCACTGGATGACGAAGTTCTAGAAGAACTTCAGAGAGCTGTTGAACCTATGGAACATTCTCAGTCACATGGTTGTGACTTGTACACACGATTCTTGCACTGTGTGTCAAGCCAACAATGACACTGAAATATTGAAATATGAACTGAGATGGTTACAACATTGCAAAGCTCTTTTCCCTAAAACATCCCCTGAAGTTTATTAATGGACAAGCAAGCAAAAAAAGGGAAGGGGAGGGGCATTTAAAGGAGTTTTGTCAGCCAGAACATATGACTGAAATAACAAAATGTTCAACCAGTAGTAACGTTGCAGAATTCACAGAATGAGACTGACATCTAGAAGAACATAGATTTTAGAGATCATGGAAACAAAACTACCAGTCTCTATTCACTGAGGAACACAAAACATTGTGGAGCCCTCTTGCTTTAATTTGAGTAGAGCTGGTAGTATTAGACTCTGTGGAATCCACCAATGTATCTAACTGCTACACTCATGATTCTTCTAAAGTCATCATAAGTGCCAAGATGCTGTACTGGAAAAGTCACAGTCTGAGTACATGCACTCACAGTTGGGTAACACACTGAGTGATCTCCTTGCTGCTCTCTGCATTCATGGTTAAAGTTGCATGTTATTTTGAAGCATCTCTTTTCATCAGGGAGGATGGGGATGTGGGATTGCCCCGTCATCCACTGGAGCACGTGTTGCACTGCAAGAGGCCCTGTGTCACCAGCTGCACTGTCTGTCTCCCCACCTGTGATGGATATATTAATGTTTCAAATAACACAGATTAAGAAGAGCAATTTAAAGTCATTGTCTTTAAAATAGTTAAAGTATTTCAAAACATTTATATGTGCTTGGTACAACAAAATCAGTAAAACATTGAAATTACATTATGTGTGTGCTTGGCATATGTACAGTATATAGTACCTGACATTTCGATCTCCTGCAAGAAATCTTGTAAGAAGTTGATTATCTTCCTCTCAGTTCTTTCCTTAGATGTCCCCTTTTCACTGAATTGCGACTGGCAGTTCATTATTATGAAGTCAGCATCAGGCTATAAAGAGAGTGAATGCAGATTCAGTTA
The DNA here is from genome assembly GCF_006386435.1 of Epinephelus moara. Classification (NCBI taxonomy): domain Eukaryota; kingdom Metazoa; phylum Chordata; class Actinopteri; order Perciformes; family Serranidae; genus Epinephelus; species Epinephelus moara. Next base: position 5,168,019 of record NC_065511.1, read on the forward strand.
AATATTCTTGTATGTTCAAACTCAGGCTATGACTGAAACACACACACACACACACACACACACACACACACAAACAGAGCAAAGTGAATGTCTGTAGTTTCTGTGTAGAAAGTGGCAGTTAAAATTGTTACCTTTATGATCTTCCCCGGAACAAACAGGGGATGGCAAGCGTCAGGGTTTGTAGCCATCTGGTTCACCAGGCCATACAGTTCCATGCCCTTTCTGAGTTGCTGCAGCATTGGAATCAGTCTTGTTGTAGAATGTAAGACAATTGCTCTTTGAAGAAAAGCACACAAAAAATCAAAACTGTTGCAAAGTTAACATTTTTGCATGAAAAATATTTAAAATGTTATTCTTTGAAAACTTACCGAATTATGTTTTCTTTGCTGTCCAGTTTGATCTGCCTTGTGTATCCACAGCTTACAATCAGCCAACAACAGACTCAGCATCTGCAGAATTTTCAACCTGAAAATGTGCAACATAAAATAGAGAATACAATATGTGGTACAACATTATAAATCTAATTCAGATCTAACAATACTAAACAGAATGCTGACCCTGCTGATGAGCAGACAGGATTCTAGATCAGTCACATCCTCCTGAGACAGAGAGTTTAAGTCCACCTCTCCTGTGCAGAGGAAGTTGTAGCACCACTCCCTCAAAAAAGCAGGGGGTGGACCACCTTGTGCGAGGCTGACTGCCATTATTTCAACAACAGTTCTGTGAGCAACATAGAAAAAGTTTGAGTAAAAGAAAAAAACTCTTTTCCATATATGATTAGTGTGCAAAAATGTGTATGTCACCAACCTAAAGTTCTCATTATCAACATCTGTCAAAGAGTACTTGGGATTTTTACCCTGGTTCCCAGCTCCTTAAAAAATCTCTTTTCAATACCTGAAACCATATCTTAGACAAAAAAGCAATACCAAGGTTTAGATAATCCATTGGGTTTGTTTCATATCAGAACAAACAGTTAAATGACCAACTTACCAGTCAGAAACTCTTTCCTAAGTGCTCCTGTATCAATGCCTGCCTCTCCTATATAGACCACCTTAAGAGCACTGGCAGGAGATGCAGCTTTTTTCCTTTTCCACTGGAGAATGCCTCTGTCTGGAAGGTCTTCTCTGTCCACACACAATTTAAACTCTGTACTGGTGTCAACTTGTTGTTCAATGAAGCACAATACATCTTCCGTACTTGAGGAAAAGAGAAAATAAAAAGTCCCAAATTAATTTATAAAATATTTGTATACATTACTGCCATATAATGGTGTCATTAAGTAATACGCTGAACAGTGTTTGGGAAAGAAAGGGTAATAAGATTACATGTGCTTACACAAAACTGCACCATGTGCTGTGTTTTTAATTGTCAGTTAAAATGATTTGAGAGAATGTGATGGCTAGATGTTGTGGAAGACACAAAAGCATATGTGTATATCTGTGGTTCTTAACCTTTTTGGTATCAAGGACCTGCAAATTGAAACACATCAGGCCATGAACCTGTATTTTTTGATGAACTGGTCTCAGGGATCGCCATCAGATCAGATTTAATTATTCCATAACTGTCTATACTATAGACTGTAGATTAACAGGGAAGAGTGAAAACTATGAACAGAATAGTCATCCTTACACATTATCCCATTGGGATAATTTCTAGTCAATGACATATTAGTCAAGTTAAAATATTCCCCATTTCAGACCCCAGGTTGACAACCACTGGTGTAAATGATGGTGCACATCATTTATTCTGTATTTGATATAAACTCATGCAAAGACCATCCTAATAAAACGTACCTTTTTGGTTTGAATGCTGCAGTTTGAGCAGGCATATTTGGACTACTGTCATTTTCTGCAGAAGTCACTGTACATTCAAAGCTGTCACTTAAGTCACTGTAAATTCAAACAATTTGCAATTTGTTAATTGTTAATTGCAATGGCAATTAATTGTGGGAAAAAAAATGTAAAGAGAAGAGAGCAGATTACCTCTCTCCACACAGACTGGCATGGACTGTTATCTCATCGTCTGGAAATTCTTTGGTGCAAATTGAACAAACTGCCTGAAATTTGAAACAAAGTTTCCTTACATTACAGAGAGCCAAAACAAAAGATTACTGGTAAAAGGGGAAATAAAGTGATTTTGAATTTACCTTGTGCTTGTTCTCCACAACACATACATCGGAGGACTGCAGATTCACAAAACAGTGATTTTAATTAACATTTAATATTTTCCTTGTCATTTTGTAAAGGCCATTTAACAAAATAACAATAAAAATGATCATAATAAGAATCTCACCTCATCGCCAGTGTCATCAGAGGACAGTCTTCCCTTGCATGTCTTAATGTGTACTGCGAGCATCTGCAAAGGCATCACTTCATTACACTCGAAGCATGTCTTTTCTTTTGAAAATTGCTGTGAGTCGGGAGGCAGAGGAGACGTATCTAATGTCTCCTGCAGTGGTACGATGTAAAAAGTGGCTTTGCCACCTGCAGACACAGCTCGAAGAGCTTTGACAGAATACCCCTCTGCTTCTGGTGGAATGACAGTGAGCTTTCGTCGACCACTGCCACCTTTAAGAAAAATAGAGAAAAATGATTTGCTTTATTGTGGAAAAATTTAATTTTGTTAGTCTTTGTTAGTCTACCATCTCTAATGTTAACAGCCAGTGATCAAATGCACAATAAGGATTTATGTACATCATGAATAAATAAGAGTGGGATGTGATAAAGTGTGTATGTCCATTGTCCCTGTCAAATAAACAAACAAATAAATAAACTCAACAATACAATCTTAATCTTACAAACCTGTTGCCTTATGCAATAGCCATCCTCCTGAAAGATCCTCCATTTTTGGAAACGTTTCAGTCAGGAACCTAGAAATCTTGGTGAGAAGAGAGAGCGAGAAAGAGAGAGAATCACTTACAGTGACATCTTACAAAAACAACCTTTAATGATAAGTAAAACAAGTGGAGTTGACCACTGTACCTCTAAGTGGTCACCATCTTCAGGAAGAGACACCGTTTGTCTTCCCATGCCCGCCTGGAGGAGTTCAAGCTCCTCAGGTGGCAATGGTGTGTGGGCTGTATTTTTTGGCAGCAGAAAAAAATTCAGAGCTGTTGTCTTACTGGTTATCTTAACAGGATGCTTGGTGGCAGTCAAACACCTCTTTTTACCACAACTGAGGTTTGATTTGAAATAGCCAGGAAAAGATCTGTGGATTAAAAAAAATATAGTTTTATGTGAGTTTAATATCAATCAAGTGTTGCATTAAATTTCCAAACAGCATGTATATATTTTTTCCAATGCAATTACAATCCAAAGTCCTATCTGGAAGTGAATCAAAATGTGTATTTGAATTTACATGTGATTTAACAGATGGGGCCTACCAAATTGCATTAATGATGCAGACTTAAGAATACATATATATATACACACACACATACAGACACACATACAAATGAAAATCTGACTGAATAACAAACCTTGTCATCTCTTGCTGCACAGTTAGATTTCTAGGGGCAGGGGCAGGCTGCCCTGTCTCTGTCGGCCTTGTTGAATTGCTTGGGGCCAGAGTGTTAAGCAGCAAAGACACCAGGTTTCTGGCTGCTGACTCAACTGCACCATGGCTCTAAATAAATTCAGGATTGACATTAACATCTCTTCAGTTAAAATTGCAACAATTAGACATGAACCGTACTTAAAACATGTCCTGTTGTACAAAGAGAGCTCAAATTATCAAAGAAGAGGGACTCACGTACTGTAATGTGACGTCTCAGAATAAACTACATGAGAGAGACAACGGGCCATGTGATGCACCCTAATCATTGCCAATAGACATTTTACTAGAAGCGGGCGTTTGGTGGCGCAACGCCGGCTTTTGATGCCTTGTCTTTTTTTATACACTGTCAATTTTGCCAACTATCATGGAAGTAACACTCATGTTAGTAAGCTTCTGCTTTTATCCCCGACATTAACTAACAGACCTAACTTTAGCAACCTACCAAGATAGCTAACTTGGTTTACAGGCTAAAAGTGTACAGACAAAAACAAACATACCTTCATAAAGGTTCATATAACATGATATAATACTAAAGCACAAACTACTTACATGTGGCCGTGGTTCGTTAGGTTCAGAAGACATCTTCTGAAGTTAGCAGCAGCCAGGATTGCTAAAGAGGGATATGAGTGAAATTGTCACTCAGCGGCTGATGTCTCAAGATACATGGACGTGTAACGTTAATGTTAATCCAATCAACGCAGCACGGCAGCACTATAATGTAATATCATTCAATAATACTAATATTTAAAGTGAAATACTGACCGAAAATGTGTTTTCATCCAATCGAATTTTCCTCCGTTTTGAACTTTGGTAGGAACTCCACCGGGATGCTGCAACCTCATTGGAGCCGAAACAGCCAATCAGAATGTACCCGCCCCCGAGTTTTCTGATTGGTTG
>NC_065511.1:5172754-5174660 GCF_006386435.1 Epinephelus moara
CTTTTTCATATCTTTTACCGTTTTTAATCTGTGCCTCTCAAAGTACCATGAGCAAAAGTGGAGAAATTGTCAGTTTATAATGGGTGTGTATTGCACGGAATGCTGCGCGCTAGAGTGGAGAGAGCTCTAAAAATCGTCTACAACTTTTGTCTTTAACTCGCTCTCCTGGCCACAATTTTCACTGTACATACACAGTTTATATCACAAAACGTAGGAAAATTTGTCCTGGTCACAGACATGTTGACATGGAATCTCTGACACATACACATCTTTGCTGAGTGACTCCAAAGCGAAGGGAGCGCCGACTTTTTTCTCATTCACTCCCATGTAAACTGAGAGGAGAAATTTCTGGAAAACAGATGAGGTGCAATACATTTGTAAATCGCTCGTGTGACTACATTTTTGACTCCACAAATATGAAACATGGCACGTGTGTTCACAACAAGTGGATGTCTCTCAAAATCACATTTTGTCGTGATTGGAGCAACGGTTTGGAAAGGAGAAGAAGTTGTTCGAGACACTTCAAACCCATGTTAAACAGCCTATGCTGATCATGAGCTGTCTGTGTGCCCCTCAGGTGCAGGCAGGTCGTTAATCGCCATGACAACGGCTGCAGGCACCGACACGCACACACATCTGTCAGTCTGTGTGTCTCACAATCTTTAAAGGACAGATTACAGCAGCAGAATCTTCATTTGAAACAACAAATTCACATTATTAACCACTAAAGTGCCAAAATGGGCTCTCTAGCACCACCTAGGCACACTAAAATGGCCACTGTGGCCTGTAGGCATGTCCTAGACAGATCAAACCAAAACTGGCATGTCCTAAATCCAACAGGAAGTGACCTATTTGCCCTTTCAAAGTAAGACCAACGGTTTGGGAATGGGAAGAACTTGTTCAAGCAGTTAAATCTCCACTAAAAGACGTCTCTTCTCTGTGTTCTGTCTCTCTCACTCTGACCCTAGCTGCACCTACTTAGTTATCATGGCAATCACTGTCACAAACTCACAGAAACATGATGTGTGCGCGATTCTAAAACTTACCTGATGACATGACAGCGGCAGAATCTCCATTTTAACCCTATAGGTGCCAGAGTTTATTGAGAAAAATATTCCATTTTCATTTCAACATTTCAAAAGGCTGTCGCTTGAAAGTGGTGAGAGATAAAGGCATACTGTAAATGAGAAAACTTTTCATCATGGCCCCAAGTTTGTGATGGGAGTAAGTTAAATTATCTAATTTGCATATTGTGTCGTCACTAGGCGGCGGCCATATTGGATTTCATAAATCTTAGTAAAACAGCATTTTGAACATATTTACAGTAGATCTCTTTTGTTTTGTGGTGTTTTTGTCATGTCATCCTCAAAATTAAGGAAGAGGAATCTGATGGAAGTAAATTAACTTACCTAATTTGTATATTGTGGCATCACTAGGTGACGGCCATATTGGCTTTCATAAATCTCAGTGAAACAGCATTTTGAACATATTTACAGTAGATTTATTTTGTTTTGTGTTATTATTAATATTATTAGGGACAGAGTCTGAAGGCAGAGGACTCCTCACAGAGGAGCTCAAAAACTCACCAAAATTGGCACGCATGTCAGGACTGGCGAAACATTTTAGACAATCAAAAAAATTAAACCCTAAAGTGCCAAAATGTCCTCTCTAGCGCCACCTAGGCGCACTAAAATGGCCTCTGCGGCCAGCATCTAAACATTATATATCAGTGTTTTCCATCTCCCACATACTACTACAGCCTTTATTACTGATAATACTGTTGCTAATTTTGTGATTATGACTGATTAAATACACATTGTAATGGAATGTAATATACTGCACACATAGTGCTCAGTAATTGTAGCACATGTAGTATGCAGCATGACAAGTGACTTAATTATCAGTC
>NC_065511.1:5175751-5177013 GCF_006386435.1 Epinephelus moara
ATTAGACTGAGTTTGCTGAACCTCCTACCTGGAATGCCCCTCTGGAGGCTTACAGCAAATTATCCCATTTCAAGTACAAGTCCATAACAGGAACAAATCCAATGTCATTACAACTTCCTCTAATTCTTTTGAGTGTTATAAACATCAGGAAAGTATACATATCTTTGAGGAAATGTTACACTCCAAAATTACAAGCCAATTTGTTTAATCACCACTTTAGTCTTTGTAAAAAAAAAAAAAATTAAAATGTTTTTATAATTTACTCTCCTTTGTAATTCATGTTTTATCCATGTTAATGTTGGTTTTATGTTTAGCCTTAAAAATTGTTAAAATTTATATGATGTATCTATATATTCATGTACAAACATCATAACGTGTTACACAACAAACCAGGAATACAGTCACCACAGACCTTTGTCTTTTACAGTACACTTCAATTCTTAACAGTATGACACCATTTTGTAGTTAACATTATATAGTTTATTTATCATGACAGTGTATTTCATTTGAATGTGGATACTTTGGAGATGACATTTTGTTTCCATAGCCAACATATCACAGTTACATTTTAGTTAATACACTGGTTGCAAATATGGCAACAAAACATGTCAGGACATTCATTTACATAACTCATTGTCTCACTTTATAGTTCATGTAGAAAAAAATGATCAATTAACAGTCCTACATTCTCTTCCTGTCCATGCTCTCAAACAACAATTGACATGGGATTACTTTTTGAACTTTTATCATGCACACACACATAGACTACATTACATCTTGGGCAGAACATGCACACACACAAAAAACAAACAAACATGTGGAACTTTTGTCCCAAAATTCCACTTGTTCATCAATATCACTTGGGGACTGCAGAGGTTGGGACGCTCCATCACAGCAGCATTTTCAACCACCTCAGAGAGAAGAAAGATTACTGTTAAAAAGGAAACGCCACCAACCAACTATTCAATTCATTTAAGCAGTGTCAATGAGCTATAGAAAGTTTGAAAGGGAGAGGGAGAGAGAAAACATAAGATTTGAGGGACACAAGGGGGAGGAGAATTTGTGGAAACAACAACAACAACAACAACAACAACAGCAACAGCAGCAGCAGCAGCAGCAGCAGCAACATTTTTTGTTTACAAGTGTCCTGTTCGGCAGCTAAGACATGCAGAATGAAGAGTCTGTGCCTTGTGGTGCCAGAACAGATTTGCTGTAAGGTCAGAGTTGGTGTAAGGTCATGTACACAAACATGAGCATTTCTT
>NC_065511.1:5177513-5220023 GCF_006386435.1 Epinephelus moara
TGGACCTCTTGCTTGTGTCCTTAATAAAGTCTTTCTATTATATTATATTATATTATATATACGGTCACTAAAAAAACATTTTGTTAATAATACAAAACGAATGTAATCTCGACAGTGACCGCGCCAGCCGGCGGGACTGCGGCTGAACCGCTTCCAATGTTCATTCATTTGTTCAGTCGCTGCTCAGTGTGTGTGTGTGTGTGTTAGTATGTCAGAGAGGAGGAGTATCAATAAAAAAAAGTTTCCACTAATTATTTCGGTGTTTATTTCTTTTAGTTCTTAAGTATTTTTCATTAAAATGCGTAATGTATCCAACAATATTATAGACCAAAAGTTATCTAATTTATTATTGTAGAATGTATTTAGCAAATCACCACTTTCAACTGGAGACACAGTGCAGCAGCAGCTCAGCAGCAACAAAAAAAAAAAAAGGAATTACAAAAAGCCAACAAATAGTGTTAATTAATTGACATGAGACATTGGAGAGGTTGTCAGTCCTATTCTATAGTCTGTAATATTTTTTTTTTTTTTTTATCATAACTTCTCGGAAATTACTCAAAAATGCATTCACTGTGTGCTTCTGAGCACACGGGCAGCATAAACAATGAAGTTACATATGATGGTCTGGCAGATCGTTGCGGCGCTTGGAGGCAGTTGACAGTGACAGTTTTGTCAGCAGCCATTTTTTCTTCCTACCAGTAACGCATGGTTGAGGCTGCTCCAGCTCCAACTCCGCTCACATGCTCTGACTCAGGCATCAGAGCCTCTGAGCTACAGCGATAGATGCATTGGCGCTGTCCATGGTGCTTAACACAGGACCGCCAGGATTACAGCGCCCCTCCAAGCGCCACAGTCCTTCCAGCTGGTGCGGTCACTGTTGAGATTACATTTGTTTTTTATTATTAACAAAATGTTTTTTTATTGACCGTAAGAATGGTTTCGTCTTCAAATAAATATTTGGAAACGAAAATGTATGCTTTGGTGTACTTTTACAGAGTTTTGCAATATGTCCTGTATGTATCAAAATATATAATTTCGGTCGGTGGTATAAATGCTCAGAAGTCTAGTGTGTTTCATTTTTGCAACTTAAAGGCTTCTGAAAACATACAAGACACAGTTTTAGGAAAAGTCATAGGAAGAGAAGCTTGTAGGTTTTATCTAAACAGAGTTATTTGCATTATAAAAACCGTTGTGGCGGCTCTAGGACAAGTGCACTTACATTGATCACTTCCATAAAAGAAAACGAGAAATTGGAGAAGATTGAAAAAATTGTTAAAATTAAATTAGGGAACTGATCACAGATGCATTGTCTCTGTGTGTTTTTACATCTATTGTTGCTTTTAATTTGCAGCTATACTTTTAATGAAGCTGACATGTCATGACAGTCAAGAACCCCCCCGGGATTCCGGGATTACAGCAGCCAATCAGCATTGAGCTGCAAGCGACAGGACCCAGCGAAATACCGCTCCAGATGAGATTTCTCATCTCAAGCGACGAGCGAAAAATCGCTGTGTCGCTGTCACTCGAATATACGCTCAATCGCCCGTTTGCATTGACTTTGTATGTAAACTCGTTGCTAGCAAAAAAAAAAAAACAGGTCCAGTGTGAACACACCTTAAGCAAATATGCATGTTTTTGCATTCCACTGTTGCAATTAAGAACCTTAAAGAGATCCAAGAAGCAGGGCCGGCCCAAGCCTCCATGGGGCCCGAAGCAACATTTGATTCTGGGGCCCTCTATTACTGCCAATAATACTGATTATTGATCATTCACACACCTACTATAAGTTATTTCATGTTCTACTCTGTCATTACGGATACACTTGTAAAACTAGATGTGAGACCTTTTTGTTGTAGTTAGATTGTATTCCACAGTGATTAAGGCCATGGAAGCAGACAACAGATTTGCAAACTTGCTGAAAAATCTTTCAATTAATATTTGGCAAAGTCAGCAACTCCCCCTACTGGCCACACAGAGAATCAATACATAAAACCTCAAAGAGCAGCCCGGCATGTTTTACCCATCTATGGTTTTTAATCTGAAATGGTAGCAAATTCAGCTACAAGAGCAGCCTGGGGTTGATTTACACTTAGTATTCAAAGTGATATAGTACTAAGTGAGATACCGAATGTCATCTAGGCCAACTAAAAGTAACAACATAAACCAATCATTTACTGTAAACACAATCTGCTTTATTATTTTTTGTTTTAAATAAACTGCAACACAGAGGGGGCAGTGGGCACAGTGGATGGAGCAAGGATGAAGATGGACCTAAGATGAAAAACAACAACAAAAGCTAGTCATGTTAGATGTCATATTACACTTGAAAATTATGCTGCTTATTTTCTAAGTAAAATAGTACAGCTATAGCTTGTAATAAGAAAACAATCTACCAGTGGAACAACTGAAAATTGCTAAAAACAATTGTCTAAAAACATGTCCCTTTTCATATGATTATATCTTATATTAAAAATTATTCATCTCAGAATGTTCTGCAGTACACTGAGCAATTACAAAGACTGTTTAGTTGTTAACTTACCAGGTAGAGCTGAGGTTGCAGCAGACACAGAGGAGACAGTGGGCACAGAGGATGGAGCAGAGGATGGAGATGGACCTAAGATGAAAAACATGTCCCTTGTCATATGATTATATTTTATATTAGTGAGATAATGAGATAATTTGACTAGAAATTAAATATATATGGTGACAGTTTTTCCCTCACCTGATTCATTAGCCTTGGCTGAGCCTGAGGAGGTGGACTGCCCCTGGGCTGAGTCAGTGCCTCCTCCAAAATAATTTAACAGTGCTCCTGGGGAAGCTTCATATAACTCATGAGCATATTATGGAATTGATGTAAAAGGAACATGTTTATTTACTCACATAAATTACTATGCTCTGCAGCAAACCATGTCTGTAATTAATGTCAGTTGTTATTAAACATTTGCTATCAAACGTTGTTATCAATAACATTTTGATGCCAAAAAGCGACCCAGAATATATATATATACATATTATTCAACTTATTCAAAGTATTAGAAAAACACAAAAACATTAGCTTGAACAGTAAGCTATCTAACCTACCAGTTAAAAAAGAAATTTCTCTAGTTTTCAACTAACATTAGCTAGCTACTTTGCTATTATAAGCTAACGTAGTTGGAACAAAATATCAACAATTAGGGACTTTACTAATTTGAGGAAACTTTTCAAAATCTCCTTGACACCAAACGTTACATTACCAAGACATGCAAACATACCTTTATCTTGTCGTTTTTTTCTCCTCTTCCTCTTTCTTCCTTTTTTTTCCTGCCCCTGAAGGGTATGTCCTTTTTAGCAACATTATTAGGCCTTCCACCTGCTCCTAGCTCCTTGGATGCACAGTGCGCACTGCACGGCTGGATGCACACCTTACTAGTGGAGCTCTGACATTTCGAGCAGAGAAGCAGTAAGAAACTACACTCTGTTAACATAATATTGTCTTTTTGTACAGCAACGTACATTTGATAATATATGAATCATCATCACTCACACATAGAAAAAAATAATTATTTTTTTCTTTTTTAAAGTTAATTGCTCTTGGGGGCCCCCTAGTGGTCACGGGGCCCTAAGCAGGCGCTTAGTTCGCTTATTCCTTGAGCCGGCTCTGCCAAGAAGGCATTGTTAATACCAATAGAGACGCACAAACCACTTGAGGCTATTTAAATCAAAGACCATGGGATACAGTTTCCGATTCTTTAGAGGAAACGCCAACTATAGCATGGATTTTGAGCATATGTGCCCCTCTTATTGGAATGATTCTACTTGTAGCCATCAGAATGGGTTGTTGTTTTCCTATTTTCAGTGCACTAATTTGAAATCTGTCCATTCTGTCACCAACATGACCATGATCCAGAACCCAGTCAGGAACGTAACGGTCTACGCCCCACCAGAGTCTAGCAGTAGTGATTCCACCTCTATGTCATCTGAGTGTTCTGGAGAACCCAACAGCTAAGGAAGTGGTCATTGAACGGTGCATACTGGAGCACGTGTGGGATGGACTCCGGCCTTCTTGACGGCAGTGCAGCGAAGACTGGGTGAAAGGGGGGGGTCGGGTAACAATAGGTCCCTCGTCCCTGGAGCCCAGCATTGAAGAAACAAGCGTGCTGCTATTAGAAGAGGAGGACAGGGAGAACCGGACGTGTCTTGGAGATGCCATGTCAACAATGTGTTATTTAATCATATTTTCAAAACAATTGACTAGACTTACTATAGGTGAACCCCCATGCCTTATATCCATAGAATGTGAATGGGCCTCTTATGCCCTGTTTTAGAAACTAGAAGGAATTATGTCTTGCATTGGTTGTGATGATATTTAGTCCCTATTAACATGATGTGTTAAGAAATAATTATCAGAATTGTTTGCTGTGTTGCAGATAGAAAAAAAAAGAGAAAAAAAAATCAGATCGAAAAAGGGGGAATTGTTAGTATGTATTTTTACATCTTCACTGACCAGTGGATACTAGGTCAAGAACCCCTGAGGATCATGTTCCGCCAGGATAGCTGTCATGGCGCCAGAAGTGCTAGATGGACAAGTTAGACTAATTTTAGTTGGCCCAAGGCCAAGTTAAATTTGGCAAAGCACCATTTAGGTAACAGTGTGTACCTGACACCCTCCTATATACTGTGTCTCTCTCTGTTCACTTCATCACACATAGCTTCTGCATGTAGCCATTGCTGATCTGAGCTCGTATTTATGTGCATTAAAGAAGAACTCTGTGATCGGCCTCATCCTTGCATTCTCCAGATCATCACAGAAACACCTAGGGCTCTAGTTTCGCAGACCGGGCGAGGCGGGGGCGCAGTGCACCTGCGCTTCGCCAACTGGGTGTGGCCAGGCGGATTTTGCAAGTTTGGCACACCGTGCGCCTGGCGCAGCTACTCCTCTTTCCCACCTCCGTCCCTCCTACCTGCGCAAGTCGGAAAGAGGGAGGAGAGAAGGCGTGGAGTGGGTTTTACACACATCACACCAATCAAATGAGCCCCTCTCCTCGCCCTTAAATGCGCCGCGCGAAGGCGTAATGAGAGTTTACTCAATTCGCCATGGCAGAAGAGAGCAGCAGCGTCAGACGGCCAAACTTCTCCCAGGAGGAAACTGATGTTTTGGTCCGGGAGGTCCAAGCTCGCAGTGTCCGAATATACGGAACTGCGAGCAGACCTCCACGGGCTGATGATGCAAAGGTAGCCTGGGAGGAGGTCACCACAATTGTAAATCAATGTTGCGTTTCTCTCGTGCGCGCGCGCTCTCTCTTTCTCTCTCGCAGTCTCACTCTGTTTCTTTTCTTTTGACTTTTCTAAGATGACAGATGCTGAATATATACTCCCTATCTGATGCTGTGGCTGTTTGTGGTTGGCTGAGAGGGATGTGAACTCATTAGTTTGCAGCTGTGTTAATCAAATCAGGTTGGGTTTCCATTACGCGTGCCAAACGTGCCAAACGGTGCCAATCCCCTTTGATCTGACATCAGATGTGACGGGACAGTCGATATAGAGATACATTTATGTGCTGATTGCAGATAGTTGCATTGAATAGTGGTTTTTTGGGTATTTATTGCATCGTTAATGTGCCTGATATTCTGGAAACCTGCCTGTGAGGTTTTGGTGACGTGTGCGCACTGTCCGCCGGTCAGCCAAACTCCGGCTTACACCGGCTGCGCTCTGCCTGCGTTGACAGTAGACCTGGTTTCAGCTGGCGAGCTTTTAGCGCACCATTGGCGAAGCCTTTTGGCACGAAACTGTCACTGCGCCAAGCTGGATCTGTCGACACCTCCCCCCACTGCTGCGCCAAGCTGGATCTGTCGACACCTCCCCCCACTGCGCCGCCACACCCATCTCAGAGCACCTCGGTCTGCCAAACTACCAAACTGAGCGTGCCTCGGGTTGCACTGCTCGAAACTAGCTCTGCGCGAGGTTTGCCACCCTGCGCCACCCTGCGCTGCGCCGGGAAACTAGAGCCCCTACTCTCAACTGGTCTATCATGTTCTGTTTGCAAACACTGTCATATTAAATACTGATATAAACTAATCTGACTGCCACTACAGCCCATTTCTGGTCTCCTTTACATTAAAGTTTGAAATGACAGTTTGGATTGACATCAACAGAGGGGGCATGGTCTGTTGTTACAGGAAGTCTGTGCAGTGTGAGCACACAGTACGTACATATGACCTCCTGCCCTCTGTGCATTAGGTACCCTCTGAAGTCTACAAACTTTCCAGGGAGGGACACAGGGGTCACAGGACAAAGACTACAAATATGTTTTTATGCCTCCATACCGATGATAGCCTTTGTCCGAGGCATTACATTTTCAGGTTGCCAGTCCATCTGTACGTACATCTGCCCATCCTATTCTCTTGAATGCAATGTCTCAAGAATACCTTGGAGAATTTCTTCAAATTTGGTGCAGACGTCCACTCAGACTCAACAAGGAACAGATTAGAATTTGGTGGTCAAAGATCAAGGTCACTGTGACCTCACAAAATATGTTGTTGACAATAGCTCAATTCATATGCTAATTATGACCAAACTTCACATAAATGTTTAATAGGATAAAATAGTAGATAGAAAGTGATACCATTTTATATCCACAAGATCAAGGGTCAGTTTCACTGTGACATCATAATGTTCTGCAAAAACACTTTTTTCTGGCCATTACTGGCCATTATTACAGGTAGAAAAGGGGAGACATTTGGTTGCATACTGAATTGGTGACACTAATCTTGGGAGTCCACCTTGAAACTGTGCTGCCAGGTTAAAAATGTGTGCAAATGCAACTTGACTGATTCACAGGCATTCAACCCAAGGCAGTGATTCTAGTGTTAAGCCTTTAACACAAATTGAAGTTTTGATCAGTGGTGGAGTGCTTAAACTTACCTCACTGTTCATCATGAAAGAGGGGCCAAGGTAAATTGTCTCTTTCTCTTCTGCATTTTTCACTTTGGTTTGATCTCCTCCCTGTGAGACCTGCCTTTGTTTGATTGCCTCTTGATAATCCTCTGATAAAGTGTCTGCTGATCAAGAGATGTCCACTTTGTAATCTCCAAATCCACAGGTAATTATGGTGCAATCTACAGATAATCTAATCTCTTATCTTCCCCACGGGAGACGCAGTGAGACATGAGAGGGACAGGAGGAAAGCCTAAAGTGACAAAGTCAAGAGGGAGAAAAATCTGTTTGCCATGTGTGAAACTACATGTACTTTTACAGCAGTCTGAATAAAACTTCATTAGTGGTGGTTTGAAATTAGCTTTGGCTTGGTATATTGTATACTGTTATTTTTAGTGAGGATAATGATTTGTCCTCGCAGAAATATACCTTGCTTGCATGGGCTTACAAAATTGTATAGTAATTTGATGAGCCATGACTGACAAAGAGTCAGTCATGTAAAATGCATTGCCTCAATATCGCACACATTTTTCTGATGGGTCATCTTCAGCTCTGCCAGTGGGATTCATAAGTACTACAGTGGAGATAGCTAGCAAGCTAGCAAACATTACCCCCCTTTCCACCGCAGGAACTTTTATCATTTCCCAGGGATTTTGAAAAACCTCGGCATGTTTATACCAAAATTAAAAAATTAAAACAATTTTTTCCCTCAACCCCAAACTTTCCCTGAAAAAAAGTACCTAGTAGGGGGGGGTAGGACTTTTCAGATTCCCTGGAATTCTTGAGGGGCGGGGCTGTTTGCTGAAGAACGCTGATTGGTGGAACACACACTTGCAGCGTTCGGCACTTTCATGCCAGTGTGGCACTGTGGCAACAGCTGAGCGGCCGCAGAGGAAATGAAGTGAAGATAACTCGAAAATTACTCAAGTTGACGGCAGCTACACTTGTTACTGTAAGTGAAATTAAATGTTAGCGAGTAAGAAGCCAATACATTTCAATACATGTGTTCAGTAAACGTCAATATGTAAACATGTAGAGAGCGATATTCAATATGCTCCATCTCTCATCCAGCGACACTAACGTTATGTCTTACACAAGGACAGCACGCTAGTTCGGCTGATAGCGAATTGATACTAATAAACTCAAATGACAGCTGTCTGTATGTAGACTAACTTAGTTTAACACTTACCTTAAAATACTTTTAAACTTAGCTGCTACCTGAGACAAACAGCCCCTTCTCTCTCTACCAGCACTAATGTTACCATGTTATCAGCCAGGTAAGCTGGTGGAACACATTTTCCATAACTTTGAGGTGTGGAGGAAACGCAAACAACACAGATTACCAGGAATTATTTAACCCAGGTAAATAAATTCCTTGAAATAAAAGTTTCTGGAAGTGTTGGTGGAAAAGGAACTATCAGGCTCAGCCTAGGAGGACACCAGTGATGGAAACATTAATGGCGCTGTCACATGCACAACCCTATCATCCATGAGTAGATGCACTCTTCCTTCTGCACGATGATACAGTTGGCAGGTGTCGTTCGGCAGAAGGTAAATAGTTCCTTCACAACTACATTAAACTGCTAAAAACAAGGTCTGTGGATTATTTTGAGTAACTGGCTCATGATTTCTGGAAAGAGACATTGGTGTTGAGTATTTCAGATGTATTATTTGGTGCTTTGAGCACCACAAGCCAAGTGCCATCTAGTTCCATTATACTGGAGATAAGGCAGACATCTTTATGGCTGATATCTCCAACATTCAGAGGCTCACACCAAAATGAATCTACACTAGTAAGAGGAAAAATATGTATTTTTGGTTTGGTGAACTCTCCCTTTAACAATCAATCTGTTTTTGTTTATGGTATTTTGTAATTGTTAGTTATTTTTCAAGACACTTCAATGTTCTGTTTGTAAGGTTTTATAAAATACAAGGAAAACTTTGTCATTTTCTATCATTCATGATGCCTCCTGCTGCTGCTGCTGTTATCATTAGTCATACCTCTATTGTTATTATACACATATGATTATTGTCACATATGTATACTATCAGACATTTATATATAGTTTCAACATAACTGTACCACAATAACCAGAATTAGAATTATAATATTATTATATCATTACTTTCATTATTGTGGTTGTAGGCTACTGTCATTACCGTCTGTCCTGCATCTGTCTCTGTCTCTGTCTCTCTTTCTGTCTCATTGTGTCATACTAGTCAGGCGGCTTAGCAAAATAATGGGGACGCGCCGGACAAAAGCACCAAATTTTTTCCACATGTTCTTCATCATCATAACTTTCAATTTAGAAGGGGAGCCACTTCATCAAGATGGTGGAAGGCGGCCATCTTGTAAAATCTATAAGTGCCAATATCACAGCTTCCAAGCTACTTGGAAGGTCAATCTTGATGTCAAAATATACATTTTCTGGGTCAAGGAATGCATTAAAGCTATTAGGAATATCACAAGATGATTGTTTGTGCCAATATTAAATAATTTGGTTTGTTTCTTCATGGAAGACTGGTGCTGAAATGTGCTGGAGATTGTTTCTATGTCTAATATGACCATGCCATTATAAAGGTATTTGACTTTTTAAAGAGACTGCTTTGAAACTTCTTTGTGATGTCTACATGTATCCCTAACCAAAGAGCACCTCCAAGAAATATTTTGAGCCCAGGAGTTACTCCTACCCAAACATCGTTTGAGACAACAATATGCATTTGATGAAGTAACTTTAGCCTTTCACTTATAAGTTAGAGATTATTAAGCATAACTAATGTGTGGTGGAGCAATGTACTGTATAAAATATACATAGTTCCTCCAATCCGAAGCAAGCTAGAGTGATGCCACTCACTCTGCACATGCTCAGTTATACAGTTAGATGTTCAGTTATTGACACAAACTCCCAGAGAAATTTACCAGCAAGTGTTTTTAGGTTAAAAAAATCTGCCATGCTCTGGGCAAAGACAAGTCCACAGCACTTTCCATCTTCCACTGTTATACAGGCTGTGACACAACCTCAGCATTCTATGGGAAGGGGAAGAAGTCAGCATGGGAGGCTTGGAAGTCCTACCCTGAGGTCACCCAGGCCTTCAACTACATGGCGGCAAATCACACACTCCCGTGACCATAGATGACCAACACTTTGGACTTCTGGAGCGCTACACAGTTGTCCTTTACAACAAGACAAGTGATCTGGAATCTGTCAATGAAGCACGGATAGAGCTGTTCTGCCAAAAGAACAAAACAATGGATCACATTCCACTGACCTGAAGATTCCCTGCTGCAGCACGTGGAGCGAGTTGCCTACCAATCTGGGATCTGGGCAACATCTGAACTGGCCCAGCAGCCAACACCTAGTCCAGAAGGTTGTGGATGGACATTGGACAGAGACAGCCAGATCTGGCTTCCTGTGTGGAGCCTTCTGCCAATGGCTTCAAAAGCATGCAGTGAGCTGGTGAAGTGTGGCTGTAAAAGCACAAGTGGTTGTGGTACAAAGTGCTCATGCAAGAAGGCACAATGGAAATGCATAGAGCTTTGCAGTTGCAGATGTGATAGATAATTGGATTATACTGTACATGCAAAAAATGTTTTATAGTGTTTAAAAGGGAAGCTAATAAAGTTCAATTGAATTCAAATCATTCATGTCATCCATTCCAGCTGCTTTTGTTGAAAATCATGTGAATACATTCCCAGAATTAATATTTTTATTTGATCTTGGCATGAAAAATCATCTAGTGATATTCCTAATAGCTTTAATGCATTCCTTGACCCAGAAAATGTATATTTTGTCACCAAAATTGACCTTCTAAGTAGCTTGGAAGCTGAGATATTGGCACTTATAGATTTTACAAGATGGCCGCCTTCCACCATTGTGATGAAGCGGCTCCCCTTCTAAATTGAAAGCTATGGTGATGGAGAACACATTCTTTTCACATATGTCTTTAAGCCGCATGACTATACGGACTACTGTTAATTTATTATGTTGATCTGTTCTGTACGACATCTATTGCACATCTGTCGTCCTGGAAGAGGGATCCCTCCTCAGTTGCTCTTCCTGAGGTTTCTACCGTTGTTCTTTCCCCCGTTAAAGGGTTTTTTGGGGGGGAGTTTTTCCTTATCCGCTGTGAGGATCCAAAGGACAGAGGGATGTCGTATGCTGTAAAGCCCTGTGAGGCAAATTGTGATATTGGGCTTTATAAATAAAACTGATTGAGTATTTCAGGATAATTTGATGAACATTATAGGCTAATATCGTTTACTGTGATATACTTCACTATAATCTCAGCATGGAAATTTGGTACAAGCACGTCCCAAAAAAAGAAGCTAGTTAAAAATGTTAAACTAGAAAAAAATTAACAGTGACAAAATAAATAAAGTCTGGTGAGAATACCAGCCTGTTCTTATTCCCAGTTCATCAAACACCAACACTTTACCACACCCCTCAGCATGTGATATCAATGCCAAAAGCAGCTTGTCAAGAAGTCTCTGGGGATTCCGGGCTATACTGGTCTCTAGTGTTGTGTCGTTCGCGAACGAATCATTCAAAAGAACGAATCTGTTGAGTGAATGTACTGAACTGAATCACTTCCGGAACTGATTTGTAAATTTCTCAGTTCAGTTGAACTCAGCAGCCAGCGTGCAGGCCGTGAGTGGAATTGCCGATTCGGTCCGTGCGAACGATGAATCACTCGCGAGTCGCGAGGCAGCCAGGGTACAGGGAGGGACTGCCTACCACATAACTAATCAGTCGGTGAACGAATCACTTGGTGAACATATCACTCAGTGAATGACGTAACCCCGATCACTGAGTGATTCAAATCATTTCTTCTCAGTGATACACTTTCATAGGGACCGTTTTCTCCAAGGAGTCAAGCCACATGAACACAATCACACACCTCCCCATTGTTTTAACAGAATTAGTTTCCAGATAAACAAACTTAAAATGTTAGGCTGGCCAGTAATGAGACTCACCAGTGCAGGGCGTTAGGCTGGCCAGTAATGAGACTCACCAGTGCAGGGCAGACGCAGCAGCAGCAACGGAGAGACTGAGTGAATGGGGGTGTGTTCAAGTCTATTAGGCACTTTATTGATCTCGGCAGGAATTTAACTTGTAACTTTTACTTTGCCAAATTGCCACAGCAACAACACACTATACGTGTGTTGTTACATGTAACAAGTACTGTATAAAACAAGTAGCAATACAGAAAAATATGAGTGAGTGATTAATGACTGAACAAAGAAGTAGTGGTAGAACAAATATACAAATGTCAAAATTATGAATAGAATTAAAAGATGTGAATTACAGCAATAAATATGAATGGCAACTAATTATAGGCCTACATATCAGAATATGGCAACACACATGTTTTTATTAAAGTTATTATTGCAGTGTCATGTGAGAATACTGTGAGTTTGAAGGCCTAATTTTCACTTGTACAGTCCCATCCAAACAAAGTCATGAATCTGTCAATCAAGCTTTAGGCTCCTGCTTGTTTGGCTTGACCTAGGTCGTTGCCGTGGAAACTTGACTAAAGAGGAGCTTCAATTGAGGCTTTAGCTTACGGTTCCTTGCTAAGATGTGAGACTAGTGTCACTGTAATCAAAAAGAGAAAAAAAATAACTAGAACATATTGTGTACTGTTAGTTTTCAAACTCAGGCAGTGCAAAAAACAACAACAAAAAAACAACTGTAAGCTTTTCCTACATGGGCTGCTTGATCAATTAAGTTAGACACTGAAGTAAATATGATTTCATATTAGGCAGCTCAGTTTAATTTCTTTACTGTACCTTAAAAAATGCATTGAAATACAAATTGTATGTTTGACTTACAATTAAACTGCACTTCTATATCACAACTTTGTTTTCTTGAGAGTTGTTTTCTGCAGGACTCAACCATTATAAGGGAGGGGTGACCACACAGCACAATGTACCCACATACACACTTCATTGAAAGTTGTCCATATCTGCAAACGATCATAGAATGTCCCTCTCACACACCTATACACATACTCATATTTTAAAAATACATTCTGATTGTAAACTTTTGGTCACTCTGGAGTCCTGCTGATATCATAGATCATTTCCCCCTACCATCCCCCTCCAGAGTACCTTCACCCTTCCCCTCCTGTTAATTGGTATAGTCCCCTCATCACCCTGTACCCATCAACACTTTACCCCCAAAGTTATCAGAGTTTGAGAGTGAGAGAGTTGGCAAGATGAGTGAGTCCAGAAGAAAAAGCGCTATCTGGACACAATTTAATTTAATTTCAGCAACAGCTGCATCCTGTACGATTTGCAAAGCAAAGCTCTCCACCAAAGGTGGGTCCACAGCAAATCTTCACCGGCATTTAAGAACCAAACACCCAACTGTGCAGCTGGCAGAGGTAAGACAAGAATCTCAGCCTGCTCCTACTGACAGCAGCACCAGCACTGCTCCAGCAAGTGGAACCAGCACTGTTCCAGTCAGTGGAACCAGCACTGCTCCAGCCAGTTTCACCATCACTGGTCCTGATCCAGTTACTGTTGCCACACCAGGGGATCCTCTTAGGCAAAGGGCCTTGGATGAAATGCTGGCTAAAATGATTGCACAGGATTTTCAGCCTTATTCCATCATTGAAGACACTGGATTTCAGCAGTTTACAAAGGAACTGAACCCCCACTACGTTTTGTCCAGTAGGAAAACACTCTCAAACACAATCATCCATATACAGGAAGACACATGAAAAAATAAGAGAGAGGGTGGATAAAGCTCAAGCTGTGTGCCTGACCACAGACTGCTGGACATCCAGGACAACAACACCATTTATGAGACATGTCATTTCATAGATGACTTTAAGATGGTCTCTGTCCTGCTGGAGTGTTTTGAGATGAGCGAGAAGCACACTGCTGACAATCTGTCAGACCAGCTTCTGAGGGTAGCAAGTAGTGGGGCATTGCAGATGAAGTTGCTGCCTGTGTGTCTGACAATGCTTCCAAAGTGGTGAAAGCAATCCAGAACACAGGTTGGCCTCTCCTATTCTGCTTTGCCCACACCTCATTGTTAACAGTGGCATTGTTGCCACTAAACCAACAGTGGACAAAGTGAAGGCAATTGTTGAATATATGCACAAACGCACAGTTGCCACCAATAAATTGAGGGTCACACAACAACAGTTGGGGTGAAGCAGGACTGTCCAACACGACGGAACTCAACATGCTACATGATGTTGAGAATCCTGGAAAACAAAGATGCCGTCATCACAACCCTGGCCTTAACAAATCCAAGACTGGCCATCCTAACTCCAGATGAGTGGGAGGAAATTAAACAGGCCTGTGAAGTGCTGAAGCCCTTTGAAGAGGTCACCATTGAAATTAGTGGTGAGGGGTAAGTGTTTTATTAATGTTATTATTGCAGTGTCATGTGAGAATACTGTGATTTTGAAGGCCCCTAATTTTCACTTGTACAGTCCCATCCAAACAAAGTCATAAATCTATCAACAAGCTTTAGGCTCCTGCTTGTCTGGCTTGACCTGGGTCATTGCCGTGGAAACTTGACTTCAGAGGAGCTTCAATTAAGGCTTTAGCTTACTATTCCTAGCGAAGATGTGAGGTTGGTGTCACTGTAATCAAAAAGAAAAGAACAAAAGTAACTAGAACTTATTGTGTAGTTAGTTTTTAAACTAATGGTTATTAATAGGCTTATCATACAACTATTACTACTAATAGCAATAATATTATAAATAATAATCACAATAACAATATACATAATTATTATTATTATTACTATCAGGCCTAAACCTTGTTTTTCTTTCTGTCAGGTATGTGACTGCTTCAAAAGTGATTCTTCTGGCAAGAGGTCTGCAGAAGATTACTTCAAACCTCCAACGAGCTGGAAACCTGACAGATTCTGTGAAGCTGTTGGTGGGCACCATTTGCCAGCAGATGTCACACCGTTTTCACAAAATTGAGTCCCATACTTTGCTCTCGGAGGCAGCAGCACTGGACCCCAGGGTCAAGAAAAAGGCCTTTGGGAGGGATGAAGATGCTGATAGGGCCTATCAACACCTCTGCAATGTTGCAGTGAGGGTGACATTCCCCAACCAGCAGGCTGAAGAAGAAGAGGGAGCTCAGGGTGCAGGAGCAGAAGGAGGGAGTTCCACTCAGGAGAGTGCCATCTGGAAAGACTTTGACCAGTAAATCTCTGGGCTTGTGACCAGTAATCCAAATCCAGTGGCTGCTGGAAGTCTGTGCTTTTGTGGAGGAGCCTCTAGTGCCGAGGTCTTTGAATCCCCTCACGTGGTGGCAAAGTTGAGGGGTGGTCTATCCCAGACTTTGTGAGGTGATGAAGAAGAGACTCTGCATTGTTGCCACATCTGTCCCATCAGAGAGAGTCTTCAGTAAAATGGGCCAGATCATTTCAGAGCGGAGAAATCGTCCCAGTTCTACAAAGGTCAGCCAGCTGGTATTCCTAAATGCCAACCTGCAATAAGGGCATATAGGGCCACCTATATAGAGCCCTGCGCTGTAGCCCGAGGCCTGAGGGGCCCGACAGCCCAACAGCCCATGGGCCGGGCTCAGGCTTTTTTTTTAACTTGCCAATTAGAGAGGTGTGTGTTTGTGTTTAACCAATTTAAACGGCAACACTTGAACGCAGCAGCCGCTGTGCCTCTCCCTCTCCGCTGCACGCACCTCACTCACCATATTTTACTGATCCCATTAGCGCGTCCAGCCCATAGGTCCCGCCACAAACATGGACAACATAAAGAAAAAGACTGAAGATGGTGAACTTAAGATGGTGAGCAACACCAAGGGAAAAGCTCAGTACTGGACAAAGTTTAAACTTGTTACAACCCTTCAAGATGAGCCAACCGGGTTTGTTCAGTGCAGTAACTTCAAAAAACAAAATAATCAATTAAACAACCCCCAAAACACTTTTCTAAATAATCTTAATATTGAAAGGAAACGAAATATACCCACTTATGCCATTAAAAGTGCTTAGATAAGGTCGGAGGTCTATAACTGCACATATGTGCAGTTATAGACCTCTGACCTTATCTGGGTATATTTTGTTTCCTTTCAATATTAAGATTAAGATTAAGATTAAGACAGGTGGCTCTGTCTTGGACCAGCAGGGGGAACGCTGCTGTATACCCCAAAAAAGGTGTGTGACATCATTTTGGCCTGTGCAGTTTTGCACAATATTGCTTTAGACAATGGAGTGCCGTTTGATGTGCCAGCGCAACCAGATGAACCAATGCCCAGGGAACCGTGGCCAGCACAGCCTCCACTGGGGGCTATACGGAGGAGACAGGACCTCATTCATCTCTTCTAAAATGTAAAGTACACCTTACAGTCGTGTAAGTGCTCTACAGTATTTAATCAGTAATGTAATGCAAGTATAGCCTAGGGGCTATTGGCTAAAGGGATAGTCAATACAGACAATGGACAACGTTTAGTCATTTAAACATTTTATTCAGGTCTTTTTTTTTAGATTCTCGTTCATTTCTTTTAGTGTGTTATTAGCCTCAAGCGTGCTAACAACTGAAGCCAATAAATGGCATATTTCTGTCTGCCTTTCCAGGACTTCTGCCATGATGATTGGCCCAGCACGGGAGGCGGAGGGCACGAGCTCGCCCTCGGTTGCCTGGCTCGGTGGGTCTGGCTCGGGACTGCTCTGGGGAGACGACCTGGATGCCATGCCGCTGGTGCCTGGCTCTGAAACAGCATTTAAACGAAACAATAAAAATGTGTACCTGTGTAACATGTGTAAGCCTATTTATATGGACAATAGTGTACTGTCAGGGTTAAATTAAGTGTCCGATTTTACATTGCAAGGAAAAGGAGGGCTGTTACTAACCATTCTGCTCCGGCTCCGACCCAAGTGCGCCTGTGTCTCCACCACCACCACTTATGCCAGAGATAGATTCTGACCCGATTAGTGAGGAGATTCTTTCCATGGTCCCCGTCAGGGTCAGGCTGGGATCTGGTTGGCCTCCTCCAGTCTGCGTGTTGCTGCGCCTAAGGGCTTGTTGTTGCCAGCTTTAAGTCTGACCACTTTTTCTTGACCTAAACGTAAAGAATTCTGACTTGATCAGGCATAGGCTATCAGGCTATGGATGAATAAAAGATTTTTTTTTTTATTATCATCATCATNGTTGCCAGCTTTAAGTCTGACCACTTTTTCTTGACCTAAACGTAAAGAATTGTGACTTGATCAGGCATAGGCTATCAGGCTATGGATGAATAAAAGATTTTTTTTTTTATTATCATCAAGGCTATGGATGAATAAAAGATTTTTTTTTTTATTATCATCATCATTAGGCATAGGCTACTTACTGAATTTTATTCAAACCTCAGCCGGAGTCCGTTTGTCAACGGCGATGCTGTTGACTGCCTCCATGATCTTCTTCCAGACAGTGGCCAAGTAAACAGCTGACAAACTCATCAGCATTTTTCTTTTTACTTTCTCCCACAATGCAGTTTGAGAGCAACATACTTTCTTTTCACAATACTTTCTAACCTAACTGTTTACTGTGGGTCACATTCATTTTAGGATAGCCCCGCTACCCTAGTCCGTCTGTGTAAACAGTAAAGATACATGGAATAGTTTTTTTTTTTCTTTTTCACCATTAAATGTGTTTCCCTTTCTTTTGTCATTTTCACGCTCCGTTAACAAAATGTGTAAAAGGGAGCTTGATGACTCTGTAATGATGTGAGGATGCACTTACGGGCTTAAATTTCCATATTAATGAGAGTATCAGGAAGAGCTTTTTACCTCACAAGGCAAACACGAGTGCTGAGTTCCCCTCAGCGACTGTGACTAAGTTGAAGCCTGTACCTTTAAAAGCTGCTTCTCATCCAAAGCCATTTGCAGCTAGTGTAGCTCCTCGCTTGTTAAAATGAGCACCCTGATGATTGCCATCAGTGCTGAAGTGATTGAGCTGAGTGAATCTAAGGTAGAGAAACTATGTGGCCAATGTGGAGGGAATGAGCCGAACAGATTGAATTGGAAAGGGGCACATATAAAAACAGCAATAAAAAGTGAAAAAAAAGAAGGCACTTCTCAGTACAAGAAGTCGATTGAGAATGCTCAGATGTGCATGTTCAAAACAATCTAGGATGATATAGTCCACATAAACAGTTTTTGTAGAGAGATGGTGTGCAGGGTCAGAGTGATGTACTCTACAGAAAAAAATGAAGTGCATTTAGATTTTTATGTTCAAGTGTATAGAGTTGTCCTCAGACAAAGGCTTGAATTGAGCTACTAGTCCTGGTGCAGTATGACAAACTGGAAAACAGAGATGGGTAGTGATACACATGGGCAAAAAAAGCATATTTTTTAAGGAATGGGTACTTTTCATGTTCTTTAGTTTAAACTGTACTTCTGGTATTTACTGAAGTATATTTTTGAGTCAGTAATCTACTTTTTACTTCACCACATTTGATATTTTTGCCTTCATTACAGCAAGTCTGTTCTAAATGCTATCATGTGTAGAGGGGAGAGCACGCGAGGAGCACCTTTACTGCAAACCAGGCAGCCCGCCCAGTCTAAGTTGATCCCCGCGCCTGGCCTAAAGCATCATGGATTTTTAAAAAATATTTTTGATGTTTTTTAAACTACAGTAGCCTAGGGGGTTAAAAGCACAGTACTGAAAACAGCAAAATCCATTTTTGGCTGTTTGTCTTCATTGCCCTCATTGATCAGAGCAGTGGTTCCCAGCTGGTCCAGATTTCTCCTTAGTCATTAGTTCAAGATTCACATAGTTTAATATAATCAGGGTCATACTTGTATTTGGCCATCAAGCTTGTTTGCTGTTTCTGTTAAGCTGTCAGTTAGTCACTCACTCTACAGCAGGAAATGGCACAAAAAAAGAGCTCTGAGCTGGAAATTCCCTGTACTTTAAAGTAAAATGTGTTTTTTACAAAGTTGACACGTTTGTGAGTCACCTGTGGTCCATTCAGAATGGATCTGCGACCCACCAGTCGGGAACCATTGGATTAGAGTGCGTAATGATGATTATATTGACTGGGTGGCAATGTGAGGTGGGTTTAACTGTTTGGTGGTGTGTATGTGGATTTGGTTGTACGGTTGAAAGATTATTGCCAGATTTGTTTGATATATCAGGGTGAGAGCAACACTGTCGAGTGACCAAGGAGACTGACCACAGAAAATGGTGAATAAAGTTTTATTGTTAAAACTTTGTTGCATATAAAACACCAAATTGTCCCACAGACAACAGTCTAAAACAATTGGCTAAAAACAATATTAAAAATATAATAAAAGACAAGGAAGATTAAAAGTCCGATTAAAAATCAAGGGGCTAAGAATAACAAAAATGCTGGGCTTCTTTTCTGGATGCAGGACCTCCACCCGTTTGGTACAGGTTCAGCCGTCGCTGGAGGTTACCCACAGGCTCTGGCCGGTACCTAAAACATAGAGAACGCCACCAGTATCCAAAGCAACTAAACACAGTACTGTCCAGCATTCAGCTTCACTTCACCCAGAGTGTTACTTTTCGATAGGGATACTCACAGCGCAGGCAGCGTTTCTCACTCTGCTGCCACGTGTAGTCCGCGTCATAACACTCGGGTCTCCTGTACTCGGCTGGCGTCCAATCGTCCTCTCTGCACAGCTTCCTGGGCCAGTCCTGTTTGTAGTGCCCGTCTCTCTGCGTCCGTCTGCCTGTGATTGTTCCTCTGTCTGTCCTTCTCCCTTTGTCCATTTGCCCGCTATGTTCCTCCGCTCAGATGCCAAACTCTCCATAAAAGCAATCCTCCTTCCGCTGTGCCGCCCTCTCCTTGGTCGCCCATTGGTCGTCCACCACCTGCTGCAGCTGATTTGATGCTAAAACTATCAATTAAAAACTGCACAGGTGTGCTTAATCTGTGTAAAATGTCTGTCACTTAGGCCGGAAGTCAAGTAAAAGTCCTTCACAATCAAAGCATTAACAGTTATTTCACAATAAAGCCATGCAATAAAAACCTATAAAAACACAGCAAACAATGTAGAATAAAAGCATAACTTTAATAAAACTCAAGTAAAAAAGATTAAACATGCAATACAAAAACCTTAAAGGGGCAATAAGCGAAATCGTTTCACCGCTAGGTTCGCTGTTGTGCACTGCCTGTAGAGCAAAACAAAGTGTGTCATGAGCCACTCCTCCCTCTACCTCTGCTCTCCAACCCCCCCCCCACTCGCCTCGTCTGTGCCGGCGAGTACCGCAGCATCACCACGGACTATCACATCCAGACGGTCCCGGTGTTTCTTCCGCAGGCTCCGCTTCACTCAGCTTCACTCAGCTTCACTCAGCTGCCCGATATACCCGCTGCTTCTTCCCGCATTAACCTGAATAACAAACCAGGGCTCAGTGCTCCGGTTGGATACAAACGGAGAGCCGCTAGCTGGGAAGCTAGCGGAGGCTAACTGGTTGTGTTAGCAGCTGAGTGAAGTGGAGCATGAGGAGGAAGCACCGGTTAGCCCCCGCTTTCACTGCAGGCAGATTCACTCACCACAGGGGCGAGGAAATAAAACCTAAACAGCCAACTTAGTTTAGCAGTTAGCAATGTCTTTCACTCACTCTCGGTCTCTGCTGTGTTTAGCTATTTCCCTGCTTTCCTGTTAGCGTTAGCACTACTCGGCTGCCACGCTAACGCTCCAACTTCAACTGAGCCGGGAGCCAGGCTCACGGAGAAGAGTTGGAACGTTAGCATGGCAGCCCATTAGTGCTAACGTCCCCACGCTTCTCCGCCAGGCTCAGTGAGTCAGAGCCGAGAAGCGTGGGGACGTTCGCGTTAGCACTAGTCGGCTGCCATGCTAACGTTCCAGGAACCTGCTTAAGCGTGGGGACATTAGCGTTAGCACTAGTCGGCTGCCATGCTAACGTTCCAACTCTTCTCCGTGAGACCGTGAGCCTGGCGAGCCTGAAGACTTCTGAACCTGACCATCATGTCCACTGCGAATGAGGCAGAGCCCAAAGACTCGGGGGAACTCTTACCTATATCCCTGGCAGAGTTTGCTGACATAGTTAAAAAGTTCAAAGTAGGGTAGAGCATGCACATCCAAGGTATTACAGGTGCAGGACTAAGATCACTGTTTCGATCACATAGATCTTCGCCAGGATAAAGGACAAAAGAGACACCTTGCTCATATAAGTTATTGGTCCCACCCCCCAATTAAGCCAGGGATGCAGCTTAGGGGAGGCAACCCAAAAAAACACATACAAATCAATACAATCTGAGGCTGTTGTTGGGAAAGGAAAAGGTAGGGAACTGAGGAGGTTGATAGAAAAACAATTAAACATATAAATACAGATAAACAACAAATGTTCAACAAATGTTCCCAAGATAAGTATTTAGAAAACTATTTAGAAAGTTTTTAAAAAAGTCACATAATCACAATAGATGACCAGTATACACATCGATTAAATACATTGGATCCATTAAGTACAGTAAATATTCCGATTAAATTGATATAAAAGGTGTGCATGTAGAGGAACTGAACTGAAAGCCCCAAAAAAGACCACACACATTTTTCATAGTTAAAAAGCTCCCCAGCAGCAAGACACAGGGTGTGGATGAGATTCGCCCTGAGATGCTGAAGGCTCTGGACACTGTTGGGCTGTCTTGGCTGACACACCTTTTCAGTGTTGCGTGGAGGTCGGGTATGGTGCCTGCAGAGTGGCAGACCGGGGCGGTGGTCCCATTTTCAAAAAAAGGGACCAGGGGGTGTGCTCCAACTATTGGGGTATCACACTACTCAGCCTCCCCGGTAAAGTTTACTCCAGGGTGCTGGAAAGGAGGCTTCGACCAATTGTTGAACTTTGGATTTAGGAGGAGCAATGCGGATTCCTTCCTGCCCGTGGAACAGTGGACCAGCTCTTTACCCTTGCAAGGTTGCTGGAGGGGATGTGGGAGTTTGCCCATCCTGTCTAGATGTGATTTGTGGACTTGGAGAAGGCTTACTACAGCGTCCCTCGCGCCATCCGCTCCCTGTCTGACCAAAGTGAGAGCTGTGTCTGCATACTTGGTGTAAAGTCAAACACGTTCTTGGTGGGTGTTAGCCTCTGCCAAGGTTGTCCCTTGTCACCAATCCTGTTTGTGATTTTCATGGACAGGATCTCAAGGCACAGGGGGAGGAAGGGGTCCGGTTTGGGGACCTCAGAATTGCATCTCTGCTTTTTGCAGATGATGTGGTTCTGTTGGCTTCATCACACCGTGACCTCTAGCATGCACTGGGACGGTTTGCAGCCAAGTGTGAAGCGGTCAGGATGAGAGTCAGCACCTCCAAATCTGAGGCCATGGTGCTCTGCCAGAAACCGGTGGATTGCCCTCTCCGGGTTGGGGGAGAGTTACTGCCTCAAGCGAGGGAGTTCAAGTATCTCGGCGTCTTGTCCACGAGTGAGGGTAGAATGGAGCGTGAGTTGGATCGGTAGTTTGGTGCAGCTTCTGCAGTGATGCAAGTAAACTTAATTTCAGTCTTTTGGTTTCTATGTAGGTTTGTAGTGATGGAATGCATATTTATTGTAGGAGGAACAGCCTGCTGAACTCCCCAAAACATAGATTGTAAGTAAATGGACAGAAGTGAGTTGGATCACTCTGAGAGTCAAATGTTTATGGCTTTGCGCAGTCTCACCTCGAAGTTGATGAACTCTTTCACTGTCATCCTGGCGTCAAGGGTGATAAAGGTGTCAACTGGAAACCCTCCAGACCCCAGTTTGCGGTTTAGCATCCTGGGAAAATCCAGCATTTTTGACACCTCAGCCAGATTAACTGCCAGACCAGGGTTATTAACTATGCTTTTAAGTTCACTGATCTGCTGAGATCCAAGCAGCAGGGAGAGACTCCAACTCACCCACCACCAAAGAATCATATCTTTGATAAAACAGACTGTTTTCTTAAGGACTGAATACTCTACCTCCAATAAAACCACACCCTCTCTTCATTTTGTCTCTCCACACTTCTGTCCCTCTATCTGTTATCCAACACATCTTTTGGAGTCACCCCAGTTCTATCTTACTCTCACCCTGGTGAAGATAAGCGAAGAAGACCAGGTGGGAGCTATAAATTCAGGACAAATTCCTGAGTAAAGACTAAGGCCCAATCCCAATACCCCTCCTTGTCCACTACCTCTCAGCCCTTGGCCCTACCCCTAGCCATTGCTCACTACCCCTTGGCCCTCAAAATGAAGGAACGAGGGGTAGGGGTTGAAATCTCTCCCTAGGAATTGGGACACCAATTGGGGGGGTGGGGAGGGTTGTTGGGACAGGCCTTAAGTTTCTTTTGTTAACCAACTTGAAATGTCTCTTGAAAGTGAACTATACATTTTATCCATGTTCTAACATTGTAACTTCACCCTCATTTAACATACAGTCATACTGCCATCCTGTGGCAATAGTTAAGAAACGTTCTCATAGGAATCCCATATTGTAGTTTGAGTTAAGATATACAGTAGTTTGATTGTTTAATCAACTTGTCTTTATTAATATGTGCTTTCTTATTTAGTATGTTGTTGATGCAACTGCACACTAGTTTGTAGTGTTTGTGCACGAAACATTTTATACTTGTGTTCCACTGATATATGCGGTATAATAATCATATTAAATCTAATTTGATGTTAAGGGCCGATTTTGACCATAATGGGAAGAGTATGTGTCTATCGTGCGTAACATGTTAAAGTATGTAATCTCGCAAAATAAAGTCATTATGTTTCCTCCGAAATAAAGTAATATCTAAACTAAGAGACCCGCCTTGCCTCAAACACGCCCACTCAACTCACTCAATCTAAGATCACTGTATAGAGAATTCATAACCCAGGTACTGAGATTGATTTATGATTGGTAAGTGTACTGATGAATTAATACTTGGTTTCCAGAGTTATTGATTTGATTACAGTAATTATCCTTCGAGCGAAGGTGGTGCCCCAAATTTATGACGAGTGCAAACATTTTCCAAAGGTATTGCTCCTACATTATCTAGATAGCCATGTTGTATTTATTTTAGCCTTGATGTCTACCTCTTCTTATCTACAGTATTGTATACAGATGTTTTTTATCAGATGCATTTTAGTATTTTGGTTATTCTATTCATTTCAATTTTATTATATTACATTGACTATTCATTTTTAACCATAAATTTTATGAAAATTTTGTTACTAGATTTATCATTATTTGTAAATATTTAGTTTGATTTAATTATGTTTTATTTACTTGTTTGTTTTAAGTCACTTTTATTGTAAGTCACTTTTGTTTACATTGACTATTGCATTTTTTGTAATGCATTTTACTCGTTAAATTTAATTCTCTTAATGAGTTGATGCATTCTCATTCATTAACATACTGTCTATAATGTTTTTACATTCAAACTTGGGTTACACAAATGAAAAAAAATTGGTGATACCTATTGGTAAGAAAAAAAAAACTTTATTCATCCCCAATGGGAAATTCAATTATCTGTCAGCTTATCTATTGTATGTCAAAGAATTATAAAGCCTGATGGCTGTTGGTATATAGGATCTTCTGTATCTCTCTGTCCTGCATCAAAGAGAGAGGAGCTGTACACCACAGTTTTTTTGGTCCATCAAGGTGTTGTGGAGTGGATGATCTGGGTTGTTCATGATGGCCTCCAACATCTTCAGTGTGCATCGCTCCACCACCTCCTCCAGTGTGTTCAACCTGACTCCAATCACAGAGCCAGCTCTTTTGACTAGTTTGTCCAGCCACCTTGCATCTTTGTGTCTGAAGCTTCTTCCGTCCTTCTAGTATTACTTCATACTAGAACTACCCTGACTGGGAAAGTCAACCAGCATCAAGAAAAAAAAAACAGAGCAAAAAAATAAATACATAAAACTGTGAAGTTGCTGAAAATGGAGTCACAGACACACTTTTTCCAAATTTTACTATTATTACTTTTTTTGTAAATACATTTCTTAATATGACTGTTAAAGGGTTAATGTTACATTGAACAGCAATTAAAATGAAACTTGCTGTACACACAGCTGCCAGCCTCTGACCTCATGACAGTTGCAGCTAACAGGAACTTCAACTGAAGTCAGTGAGGTAAGTTTGCAAGTATTAATGTTACCATTACCAGTTAGCTAACATTAAACTGAAAAGTAATATTACAGTTAACGAGCAAGCAGCCAAAGTTTGCATACAGTGAGTGAGCTGACATTACGTTATATTAACAAAGAGGAGTCAAAACTCAACGAATATTGTTACTAATGTTAACCATTTGCTGACTCCACTTTATCGCCAGTGGGACTTAAGGCTGCAGTGAGATCTTTCCATTGCATTTTGCTCTTGACAACATGTGCTCCTCTCCCCATGACAACTGAATCTTCTCCAGTCAAAACATCAGCAAGCAGGACAGTTTCTAGCTTTCTGGGAGCCCAATGCAAAATCTTGTTTTGTCCTCTTATTTCAACCTCTCATGAATACACACATAATCTGCATCATATTCCATATGCAAATGAGACCAAATGTCTCACACATAAAAAAGTTGAGAAAACTGAGGAAACTGAGGAGAGCAAGAGTCCCACCCCCCATCATGTGCTCTTTCTACAGAGGAACCATTGAGAGTGTCATCACTGGCTGCATCACTGTGTGGCACGGAGGCTGCACTGCCTCCTGCCGGAAGACTCTGCAACGCATAGTGAATACAGCCAGCAAGATCATGGGTATCCCTCTGCTCTCCCTTACAGACATCTTCAACACCCGCCTCACCCGCAGAGCTATCAGCATTGTTGGTGACCCCTCCCACCCCTCATTCTCCCACTTCAGCCTCCTGCCTTCGGGGAGAAGGTACCGGAGTCTCGGGGCCCACTCCACAAGACTCACAAACAGCTTCATCCACCAGGCTGTCAGGATATTGAACTCTGTCCACTACCTCCCCCCGCTGCCCCCCACCACTGCACATGAAGACTACCTCTGCTGTTCTGCACATACTCTCACTACATCCGCACCCCGGTGTTATATTATTATTGTTATATTATATCATATTATATTACAAACTGCTGCTGTCTGTTTTCACACTGTGCACTTTATCTCACTTTGTTTTAACCATTTGCACCACTCCGTATCTGCCATAATCTGCCCCCATAATCTGTCATTTGCACTACATGTACATCCCATAGCTGCTCTAACATGCACCTTGATCACATTGATTGTACATAGGTTTAGAGTTTCTTCTAGAGTGTCTTGTCTTTTACTTATACTGTTTAGTTTTATCTTTATTTTTACTTGTACATATTGTTTTTATTGTATTGATATTATTCCAATTTAGCTTTCTTTTAGCTCTTAAATTGTAAGACATTATACTAGATGAGACGGAAACAGCATTTCGATTCCCTGTATGTCCTGCACATATAGCAATTGACAATAAAAACCTTTTGAACTTTTTTTTCAATTTAACTTTGTAGCATTGTCAACATTAAAACCAAAACTAAGTGTTGCTGGCCCCCATCAGAAAAGACACCCGCCACTGCACCACACCAGGCCCCGTCAAAAGACACTGCACGAACAACTCTGGGGGAAACCCTTCTTTGAAGTAAGTTGTCCATACTGTGGGTGAAAATGGGTTAGCAAGCTAGTGTTAGCCAAGGCAATTTTTCATGTTCAACAGAGTTTCTTCATACATAAATTTGTATCCTTATTTATTTGATTACCCGTCCTACTCATCAAAATAAGGGTAATTAATTTATTCTTTGCATAAATTATTAACCAGGGACTTTTCTACTTTTATTTCAGTGGGTTTTTTCATAGGGTAATTTTCACTTTTACTTGTGTCATTTTGGAGTAATTGGAGTTAAGTATAGATATTCAGTAGTCTACCCATCACTTCTGGAAAAGACCTTGTGGCTGAATGAATACATCAATAGTAGGACAAATACACAGCGGCAGGGGAAGTTGGGTTGACCAAATTTTCCTATAGCCTACATAATTCTAAATATGCTTGCGAAGGCATACCTCCTGACTCGTACTCGTACTCGTACTCGTCGTCGTACTCGTACTCGTCGTCGTACTCGTCGTCCTCCGCTTATCCGGGTCCGGGTCGCGGGGGCAGCAGCCTCAGCAAAGAAGCCCAGACAGTCCTCTCCCCAGCCACTTCCGTCAGCTCTTCCGTGGGAACCCCAAGGCGTTCCCAGGCCAGCCGGGTGATGTAATCCCTCCAGCGTGTTCTGGGGCGGCCCCGAGGTCTCCTCCCGGTTGGACATGCCCGAAACACCTCCCAAGGGAGGCGTCCGGAAGGCATCCTTACCAGATGCCCGAACCACCTCAACTGGCTCCTCTCGATGTGGAGGAGCAGCGGCTCTACTCCGAGTCCCTCCCGGATGTCTGAGCTCCTCACCCTATCCCTAAGGCTGAGCCCAGCCACCCTGCGGAGGAAACTCATTTCGGCCGCTTGCACTCGCGATCTCATTCTTTCGGTCACTACCCAGAGCTCGTGACCATAGGTGAGGATTGGAACGTAGATCGACCGGTAAATCGAGAGCTTCGCTTTCTGGCTAAGCTCCCTCTTCACCACAACGGACCGGTTAAGCGCCTGCATCACTGCTGACGCCGCCCCAATCCGCCTGTCAATCTCCCGCTCCATCCTACCCTCACTCGTGAACAAGATCCCGAGATACTTAAACTCCTCCACCTGAGGAAGGACCTCCCCCCTGACCTGGAGTGGGCAATCCACCCTTTTCCGGCTGAGGACCATGGCCTCAGACTTGGAGGTGCTGATTCTCATCCCAGCCGCTTCACACTCGGCTGCGAACCGCCCCAGCGAGAGCTGGAGGTCACTGTTCGATGGAGCTAGGAAGACCACGTCATCCGCAAAAAGCAGGGACGAGATCCTCCCGTCACCGAACCTGACACCCTCCACCACTCGGCTGCGCCTAGAAATTCTGTCCATAAAAGTTATGAACAGAACCGGTGACAAAGGGCAGCCCTGGCGGAGTCCAACCCTCACCGGGAACAGGTCCGACTTACTGCCAGCCACGCGAACCAGACTCATGCTCCTTTGGTACAGGGACTGGATGGCCCTTAGCAAGGGGCCACCAACCCCATACTCCCGGAGCACCCCCCACAGGATGCCCCTGGGGACACGGTCGTAAGCCTTCTCCAAATCCACAAAACACATGTGGACTGGTTGGGCAAACTCCCATGCCCCCTCCAGCACCCTGGCGAGGGTAAAGAGCTGGTCCACGGTTCCGCGTCCGGGACGAAAACCACATTGCTCCTCCTCAATCCGAGGTTCAACTATCGACCGGACCCTCTTCTCCAGCACCCTGGAGTAAACCTTACCGGGTAGGCTGAGGAGTGTGATCCCCCTGTAGTTGGAACACACCCTCTGGTCCCCTTTCTTGAAAATGGGAACCACCACCCCGGTCTGCCACTCCAGAGGCACTGCCCCCGATGTCCACGCAATGTTGCAGAGGCGTGTCAGCCAGGACAGCCCTACAACATCCAGAGCCTTGAGATATCCAGGACGAATCTCATCCACCCCCGGGGCTCCGCCGCCTCGGAGTTGTTTCACTACCTCAGCAACTTCTGCCCCAGAAATTGGACGACCCGCCCCCGAGACCCCCGTCTCTGTTTCCTCACTGGAATACGTGTTGGTGGGATTGAGGAGCTCCTCAAAGTATTCCTTCCACCGCCCGACAATGTCCTCAGTTGACGTCAGCAGCTCCCCGCCCCCACTGTAAACAGTGTGAGCAAGTTGCCGCCTTCCCCCCCTGAGGCGCCGGACGGTTTGCCAGAACCTCTTTGGAGCCGATCGATAGTCTTCCTCCATGGCCTCACCGAACTCCTCCCACGCCCGAGTTTTTGCCTCAACGACTGCCGCTGCTGCGCTCCGCTTGGCCCGCCGGTACCCGTCAGCTGCTTCCGGAGACCCACAGACCAACCATGCCCTGTAGGCCTCCTTCTTCAGCCTGACGGCTCCCCTCACCTCTGGTGTCCACCAGCGGGTTCGGGGATTACCGCCGCGACTGGCCCCAGCGGCCTTGCGGCCACAGCTCACAACAGCCGCCTCGACAATGGCAGAGCGGAACAAGGCCCATTCGGACTCAATGTCCCCCTCTGCCCTCGGGACGCGGTCGAAGCTCTCCCGGAGGTGGGAGTTGAAGATCATCTGGACAGGTTCTTCCGCCAGGCGTTCCCAGCAGACCCTCACTGTTCGTTTGGGCCTGCCAGGTCTGCGCGGCGTCCTCCCCCACCATCTGATCCAACTCACCACCAGGTGGTGATCAGTTGACAGCTCTGCTCCTCTCTTCACCCGAGTGTCCAGAACATATGGCCGCAGGTCAAATGATACGACTACAAAGTCGATCATTGACCTGCGACCTAGGCTGTCCTGGTGCCACGTGCACCGATGGACATCCTTATGTTTGAACATGGTGTTAGTTATGGCCAAACTGCGACCCGCACAGAAGTCCAATAACTGAACACCACTCGGGTTCAGATCGGGCAGGCCGTTCCTCCCAATCACGCCCCTCCAGGTCCCGCTGTCATTGCCCACGTGAGCGTTGAAGTCCCCCAGCAGAACAATGGAGTCCCCGGTCGGGGCGCTGTCCAGCACCCGTCCCAGGGACTCCAAAAAGGGTGGGTACTCTGAACTGTTGTTCGGTGCATAAGCACAGACAACAGTCAGGACCCGTTCCCCGACCCGAAGGCGCAGGGAAGCAACCCTTTCGTCTACCGGGGTAAACCCCAACGTACAGGCAGAGAGTCTGGGGGCTATCAGGAAGCCCACCCCGGCCCTCCGCCTCTCACCCGGAGCAACTCCAGCGAAGGAGAGAGTCCAACCCCTCTCAAGGACTAGGGTTCCAGACCCGGAACTATGTGTCGAGGTGAGGCCGACTATATCTAGCCGGTAGCGCTCAACCTCTTCCACAAGCTCCGGCTCCTTCCCCGCCAGAGAGGTGACATTCCATGTCCCAAGAGCCAACTTCTGTAACCGAGGATCGGACCGCCAAGGCCCCCGCCTTGGTCTGCTGCCCAATCCACATTGCACCGAACCCTTCTGGATCCCTCTGTGGGTGGTGGGCCTACAGGGGGACGAGCCCATGTAGCCGGTTCGGGCTGGGCCCGGCCGGACCCCATGGGCGAAGGCCCGACCACCAGGCGCTCGCCCACGGGCCCCAACCCCAGGCCTGGCTCCAGGGCGGGGCCCCGGTAACCCTCCGGGCCGGGTACATGTGTCCTTGTTCGTGTCCATCATGAAGGGTCTTTTGAACCGTTCTTCGTCTGACCCTTCGCCCAGAACCAATCTGCCATGGGAAACCCTACCAGGGGCAAAATGCCCCCGACAGCATAGCTCCTAGGGTCATTAGGGCACTCAAACTCCTCCACCACGATAAGGTGACGGTTCTCGGAGGTACTCCTCCGAGAACCGTCGGAGGTACCTCCTGACTCTTTCTGTTAAAAAGGCCAGCCTTTCTTAGTTTATCTTTCTTTTATAAAATTACCAGTTCTCTATTGGTTATCACAGCTGTCAGTCACTTACCACAGTCAGCCAATCACGTTGCACAAACCTAGCCGTTTTGTCCCCGCCCACTCACCGAGATACAGATGGCCATTCACAGACACTAGGACTGCTGGAAGTTTCCTAAAGTATTGTGCGTGCATAAAAAACTGCGAGTAGTCACTTAATAATAAAATAATAATAATAAATCAATTTTATATAGCGCCTTTCAAGAAACCCAAGGTCGCTTCACAATTGCTAACAACCACAAAATCACACAGACAACCACAAAATCACATGACATGAACAAACAGAAAACACAACTAGCTGGCGAAAGCCTGCAGGAAAAGGTGCCTCTTTAGCTGAGATTTAAAAGAGTCCAGAGTTGTTGCCTGGCGAATCTCCAGCGGAAGTGAGTTCCAGAGGGTGGGTGCTGCCACACTGAAGGCCCTGCTCCCAAAGGTTTGCCTTCTAGTACGAGGAATTGAAAGGAGGCCCAAGTCCGCAGATCGCAGGTTCCGGGACGGGTGGTGAACATGAAGGAGGTCTGTTAAATACTGAGGGGCAAGGGTGTGCAGAGATTTGTAGGTGAGCAGGAGAAGTTTGAAGGTGATCCGGAACTTAACAGGAAGCCAGTGCAGTTGTTTGAGAGTGGGGGTGATGTGCTGCCAAGGTTTAGTGTGAGTGAGAACCCTGGCAGCTGAGTTTTTAACATGTTGGAGTCTGCCAAGAGTTTTATTGGTGACCCCGTACAGAACGGCATTACAATAATCCAGACGTGAGGTGATGAAGGCGTGTATTAGAGTCTCAGCAACAGAGTCGGGGAGTGAAATGTTCCTGAGGTGGAAAAAAGCTGATTTGGTGACGGATTTGATGTGTGTGTCGTAAGAAAGAGTGGAGTCCAAGGTTGCACCCAGGTTGCGAACCTTAGAGGACGGCGAGATTGAGGAGCCATCAACAGTGAGGACAAGATCTCCAGCCCCACGGAGCAGAGTCTTGGGAGCAACAACAAGGAGTTCAGTTTTCTGGCTGTTGAGTTTGAGCAGGTTGGTGGTCATCCAGATTTTTATTTCATGAAGGCAATCGATGAGGGACTGTGGAGGGAACTGGGTGGAAGGTGATGTGCTGAGATAGAGCTGAGTATCGTCAGCATAGCAATGGAAATCCAACCCATGGCGGCCGATGATCTGGCCAAGCGGGAGCATGTATATGGTGAAAAGGAGGGGGCCAAGGACGGAACCTTGCGGCACACCATGGTTAACTGGGGCAGGGTGAGAGCTGGATCCATTGAAGGTGACAAACTGTTTCCTGTTGGATAGGTAGCAATAAAACCAGGACAGAGCAGAACCGGTGAGACCAAGGTGGGTAGAAAGGCGGTTGAGAAGGATGGAGTGGGAAACAGTATCGAAAGCTGCGGTCAGGTCCAGCAGAACCAGGATACTGATGCAACCAGAGTCAGCAGCCATCAAGAGGTCATTTGTGATCTTAACCAGGGTGGTCTCTGTGCTGTGGTGAACCCTGTAGGCAGATTGAAAGGTTTCGTAGATGTCATTGTTGGACAGGTGATGATGGAGCTGGGCAGCAACTGCTTTCTCAAGGATCTTGCTGATAAAAGGGAGGTTGGAGATCGGCCGATAGTTGCTGAGGTCAACAGGGTCCAAACCCACCTTTTTAAGGATGGGAGTGACAGAGGCGGTTTTAAGACTGATTGGAACAGAACCAGATTGAAGGGATGCATTGACAATGTCCACAATGCATGAGCAGACAGAAGGTAGGCAGGCCTTGACCAGAGCAGTGGGCATGGGGTCAAGGGAGCAGGTGGAGGCCTTGGCTTTGGTAACTAGCTCAGTGATCAGAGTAGCGTCAACTGGGGTGAAAGAAGAAAGGGAGGGACATGTGGCAGGGAGAGCAGCCTCTTGTGACAAAGACACCAGAGGGGAGGAGGGTGGAGCTAGAAGCTGCTGGTGGATAGAGTCAACCTTGGCCTGAAAAAAGTCATGAAACTTGGAGCAGAGATCAGAGCTAGCAGAGGGGTGGAGGGCAGTGCGGGGGGAGAGTAGTCTGTTGATGGTAGAGAACAATGCTCTGGGATGGTTTTGTTGAGACCCGATCAGAGTGGAATAATAACGGGTCCTGGCCAGGGAGAGAGCTTCCTTGTATGAGTTCACATGTTCCTTAAAAGCCAGCTGGTGGACAGTGAGGCCAGTTCTTTTGTAAAGCCTCTCCAGTCTCCGACCAGTGGCTTTCATGGAGCGGAGCTCTACAGTAAACCAGGGGGCAGGTCGGGTGAATGACACAGTCCGGGTTTTGAGGGGGGCAAGAGAGTCCACGCTGAGGGATAAAGCAGTGTTGTAGCAGGCGACCCTGTCATCAGGTGAGGAGATGGAGGAATTCGTAGTCCAGTGGTTAACTATCAGGCCAGACAAAGCCTGTGTGCTCACAGTCTTAATATTCCTGAACGTGATGGTGCGTGTAGGGCGCTGCCTGGGCAAGGAGGCAGGAACATTAAAGATGATGGCACGGTGGTCAGAAACAGCCAGGTCCAGGCACTGTAGGTTGGTGAGGTGGAAGCCAGTGGAACAAACCAGGTCTAATGTATGGCCTTTACTGTGGGTGGGACCTTGTACGTGCTGCACAAAGTTGAAACAATCCCAGTAGGAACAGACACTCAGATGAGAATGTGCAGCCACTGGTGTCAACGTGGATGTTAAAGTCCCCAAGCAGAAGTGTTAATGGAGACATAGGACAGACAGTAGTGATGAGCTCAGACATTTCAGACAGAAAAGCAGCAGGAGCCTTGGGAGGGCGGTATATGAGGACACACTGAAGCTGAGAACTCCCAGCCAATGTGAAAACGACACACTCAAATGTGGTGGCAGTAGGTGTAGTGACCTCCTTAATCGGGATGTTGTCACGGTGGATAACAGCCAGCCCCCCTCCACCACCTTCAGAACGGGGCTTCTGTAAGTAGACATAGCCCGGTGGAGTGGCTTGATTTAATGCAAAAAAGTCCAGCTTTTTCTGCCAAGTCTCTGTCAAGCAGATGATATCAATATTGTGTTCCAAAATGATGTCATGAATGAGTAGAGGTTTATTGTTAAGAGAGCGCACATTAAGCATCATAAGTGTCAGAGCATTGTCCAAAGCTGATGCAGGGTGGATGGGAGTGACACTGTCAACACAGAGCAGTGGGCGGAGCTGTCTAGTGCGCACATGGTTTGTTGTGATGACGCCACACAGTTCCCGGATGCCTCACAGACAGTATGGAGGAAATGGGTGAACCGAAGTAAATAAACTTACGTCGAGAGCCGCGGTGAATATACCGGGGGGCGACGCAGGAGTCCCAGAGATTTAATAACAGAGATAGAGTCCGGTGTGAAGTCTGTGGCGAAGCAGCGGAGCTCTGCAGAGGTGTATCGGATCCTTTCCATAGTCCACGGAGGGCAGCAGCTACAGGTGCCTAACACTACCGCTGGATGGAAAACAGCCCAAGTAGTCCAAATTACACGGGGATCACACCAATCCCAGTGGTCTGGATCACCCAGGTGCCGTGGCAGACACCACAGCTCTGCTAGAGATCCGGCAGCCAGCACAAGGGCTAAGATAGCCACCGCCGCGGCTAGTTGGATTACAGCAGTCGGTGGAGGAGCAGATCGGTAGCGCATAGCAGCCACAGCAGATCAGCAAACAGGTCGGTACACAAACAGTGCAATCTTCACACAGTAGCAACCTACTAGTGCAGAATGATGGTTGATAAAGGCGCAAAAACACACAATTAAGATTCGGATTGAGAAGCGGCGACATACACGCCAGCGTCCTCCCAAACCGGAAGCAGCCTTTTTCTGATTACTTTTTGGCTTGTTGCAGCCTCTGGACATTTGTGTGTAATGTGACTGGAGCTGTAAGTTGTGTAAAATGCAGGATTTGCTGTTATTAGTAATAGCTACTTTTTTGTTAGTTTAATGTTGAGGTTAGCTCTATTGTAATGGTGACTGTATGTTAATGGTAGCTATAGAGACAGAGCGCAACGCGTCATAATCTGAAAGCCACGCCCCCAAAGGGGAAACGAGGCCTGCTTTCCCCTCACACTTTCCCCTCCGCTTTCAACCTGTTGAGTTTTCCCTAAGTCCAAATGTCGAAAAGTTGCTGTGTGGTGGGCTGCACGGCCAATAAAAACCCAGAGCTTAGCTTTTATCAGCTGCCAAGCAGAAAAACGGAACCTTGTAGAAGACAAAGGTGGATACAGGCAATAAAACGTGAGGCTTCAACAGGAAAGAAATTGTAGGATCCTGACACTTGTGTTGGGATTCACAGGACCACAGATGATTTATCATTTGGTAAAATCATCACTGGACATTTAAAGGCTTTTTCCTCTGTATGCTCTTTGTCTTCAAACAAAGAGAGCTAGGTGACACCCATCTCCACAGGAGGTCTCACCTCGCACCTCATTGAGACACAAGTCTCACAACTTGATTGGACAGGACTTTTACAGTGACATGTGACTCTGTGATGTAGAAGTTCTGCTCCCTCCAAGATTTTTTTCTTCTTTTGCTCCAACTACGGAGCAGTGCACACCTCTTTCTGGCTGGGCCTGGACCAGCACAGAGGCC
Organism: Epinephelus moara; assembly: GCF_006386435.1. Classification (NCBI taxonomy): domain Eukaryota; kingdom Metazoa; phylum Chordata; class Actinopteri; order Perciformes; family Serranidae; genus Epinephelus; species Epinephelus moara. Next base: position 5,212,470 of record NC_065511.1, read on the forward strand.
CAGACCCTTGCTCCATAGCCCAAACCACTAAAGGGAGGGCAATTGATCATAGACTCTCTTGCAAACACAAGGTTTGCAACTAGCTTTCCAGCAACAAGGAACTAAGTGAGTTAGCACCCAGCGTCTAACTCTGCTAAACCCTGAGCGACCAGCTCGAGTTTCACCTTTGGAACAAAGGACAACAAAGACTGCAGCTGGAATCACCTTCCCAGCCTTCTTCTGCCGGCTAACAAAGCAGCACACCACCAAGTGACTCTTTTTCCCATCCTCTCAAGGATCGGTAATGTAACAACTGGGCATAGCTTATCACAGCTTTACAGGCTAAGCAAGACTGTTTAACTTGTTGTATGTGATTTAATGCTGTCATTGAGTTATTGTTGTGATAGTTTGCAGTTAGCTTTGGCGAAGCCAACTAATCAATGACCTAAGTGTTCAGTTTGCTAATACTTTTCACAAACAGATTCTTGCATCCAACTAAACAATCTCTGCACTAATCCAGACCGTTTGCAACACATATCACATTCACATAGACTCATGAACAAATAGGCTTTCAACAGAGCTACACCCAAACAGGCATCTCAAAGTTCCCGCTTCTTTTCCTTTGTCTTTGTCCTGACCACACGGTCAGACGAATACCTCCCCCGACCTGAAGCCAGCTTTGATTCGGGCATCTTGTAGTTCCCTGTTGTCGGCCATTTTGTTTTGTAGACCAAACGGCTCTTTGATCACCACACCCGCCTTTGTCTTTCTTTCTCTTCTCTCTCTCTCTCTCACACACACACACACACACACACATATACACACTAAGCTTGTATATAGTTAGCTAGAATTTGTGTGTTTTGGTTTGCTTTGCTAGTTTGTGAATAAATATGATTCTTTGGAATCATGCCTGCTGTCTGTTTAATGTTGCACAAGAGTGAATGAATAGTCAACCTCTGCTGCATCAAGAACTCTGAGATCCTTCCTTCCTTGTTGTCATTAATTTAATTATTAATCAAAACTCCAAATTAATAGTTTAGCATATTTTTTGAGACTGATATCTCTAACTGGCTATCATTTTTCCCTTTACGGGAATGGTGCCCCACGAGGTGATTTAATGTTAATTAAGTCACATTATTTAACATAATTATTAATAATAATTATTATTAATAATTGTTAATTATTTATTTTATGCAACTTGTGTTATAATTGTGCCCAGCGCTCCGCGATGATTCAAGCAGTCCATTCCAGCGGCCCGCTCTAGCACTAGTATCAATCTACCAGCATGTAGAGGCATGTCTCAAAACAACAACGTGTGCCGGTAGTAGGAGCAGGCTGACAGCTGAGCATGCCGAAATGCTCATCTTCTGAAAAAAGAATCTCCACATCATCTTTTTAACAAGACGAGCAAGGTGTAAGGAGAAGGGACACTGAGGTAGACCGGCAATATTAAGCTTATAAATATACCGTTGCCTCTCTGGTAGGCATAGCATGATAAAATAATCCTTTGTCATCTTATTATTAGCTAATTATTAGCTAGCTATAGCTAATAAGTTTAGCTAGCTAGCTAGCAATTCAGTCGTGGAGACTTGAAGGTACTGCTGCGGAGGCAGAATGGCAGCGACCGAGCGAAGAAGCGGAGGGGAAAGCGGGCCTCGTTTCCCCTTTGGGGGCGTGGCTTTCAGATTATGACGCGTTGCGCTCTGTCTCTATAGCTAACATTACGTGTAAATGGGACTGGTAATTTCTGTATGTAGGTCCTATTAAGTGAAGTGTTTATCTGTTGCTCATTCCTATGACATTTCTGTGGCATGTCACACTGTTTATTAGTATTTTGGGGAAGTTTGTATATTTTTCAATCTCCATACATGCAGTTTATATTTGATATCAAAGAGATCAAGATTTCTTATTTTGTATGTTGTCTCCTTTGTATTAATGATGTCTTCATTTAAAGGTCATATGTATACATCCATAGAACATCTGGAAAGGTGTAGAATTAAAGTCTATATTTTTCTGAAAAAAATAATTACAGTAGAGAAATAATTGTTTTAGCCAGATTGTGATAGCTGCAAAGGTATGGCGCCGTCCCAGTGCTATCTGTCGCAAATTCTAGCCGACCAACGGAGAAGCAAAACCAGAATCAACATCGGTTCAGCTTTTGATCATTGGTGTCAGCTGAAGGCAAAAAAAGGGCTAAAAAGCCACGCAGAGGTTGCCGCTTTCCTTCTGGACAGGTAAGCTAATGTTTGCTAACTAATGCAGCGGGGATGTAAAAAGATATATATCTGCTGAATATATCTAAAATCTATTAAAGCCGAACTAGTAATGACACTGCACCTAGATGAAATATGTTAAGAAAAAGCAAGGATCAGGGGCGTTGCTAGGAGCTGAAAACATCTGGGGCTTTCGCCCTGAAGTGGTAACGATTTTTTACCTGGAGGTCCGGGGGTTTCTCCCCCAGGAGAATTTTGAATAATTCCCTTTTTTTTTTTTTAAGATATTTTTTGGGGCTTTTTAGCCTTTAATGGATAGGACAGACAAGCGTGAAAGGGGGAGAGAGAGGGAGTGACATGCAGCAAAGGGCCCCAGTCTGGAGTCGAACCCGGCCGCTGCGGCAACAGCCTTGTACATGGGGCACCTGCTCTACCACTAAGCCACCAGCGCCCCAATTCCCTTTTAAACACGTGACTTTAACGTATTTTGACAAAGAACAACAACAACAACAACAACAACAGAAATCATTTCGCTGAGCTATAGTTGTAATATTTCTGTTACTGTTCTGCCGGTAAACATTCCTGGTAGATGGACATGTGTTGTGTTCAAATGAATTCGGACGAACATGACGGCTTTAGGTTCCGGGAGAAAAACCGGCACCTCCCCCAACAACGGCGTTCTGCTGACTCTGACTGGCTTACAGTGCTGTCAATCTCGTTTTTTGCTGGGTATAGCATCATTCTATTGGCTCTAACGAATCAAACGATGTGTCAATCACTCAAATCGACCAATCCGGTGTGGAGATAGAGCCTCCAAAGCACAGAAGAGAAAATCGACTTCACATTTAGATGGTGTGTGTGTTGTCAGTTTGGAGTGGGAAATACATGACAAAAACAAAACGGACAGTTGTATGTGTACAAGACTAAAACGTGGCGACTCGGTGCTGGCCACCAGTATGCACAATAAATACACATTCAGGCTGCATGTCGAAGTATCCTTGAGCAAGATACTGAACCCCAAATTGCTCCCGATGGCTGTTCCATCGGTGTGTGAGTGTGTTAAAACTGAGTAGCAGGTGGCACCTTGTATGGTAGCCTCTGCCACCAGTATATGAATGTGTGTGTGAATGGGTGAACGTGACTCGTAGTGTAAAAAGTGCTTTGAGTGGTCACTAGATGACTAGAAAGGCGCTATACAAATGCAGGTCCATTTAATACAGAGGAGCCTGCTGCCTTGCGCGCGTCAGATTCAAGCTAACGTTAGAACCAAGAAAGGGTGGGGCCCCTACTAAGGGGGTTTCAGAGCTGCGGAGCTGCAGAGGTGCCGTTGCACTGGGAGGTTTAAGATGGTTGTCATTGCAAATGTGCCTAATATGAGTGGCCGTCGGAAACCATTTTCGAGTTTGGGGGCCCCAAGCAATTGCCTGGTTTGTCTGTCCTGTCTGGGCGCCCCTGAACCTAATAGGTGTGAATCACTGAAAATACGTTCTGGGCTAGAGTGAAAACATCCGGGGCTGAAGCCCCAGAAAAAATGCTTGGTGACGCCACTGGTAAGGAGGTAAGGACGATGGTTAATTTAAGATACTTTAGCTCTAGAAACGGCATTTTTGGGACTGTGATTGTCAAATAGTGTCTTTAAAAACTAAATCTCCAAAATAATTGAGAAATGGGTACTGACACAACTTATTGAGCATCTGAACCTTGGCCATACTCCGTTGCACCCCGCACCATTTGGCTTCCGGGAACACCACTTGACAGAGTCAGCCATTAATTTAGTTTTAGAGAAAACTAGACAGTTTCTTGATAAGTCAGTGTGTGTTGGTGCAGTATTCCTGGATCTGAAAAGGGCGTTTGATACGGTTGATTATGCAGTGCTGTTAAACAAACTCTCTTCTTTTAACTTCTCAGAACAGGCGACCATGTGGATAAAATCATATTTAACTAATAGGAAACAGTGTGTTGTTGTTGAGGGGGTTAAGTCCTCTCATCTCACATGTTCAGTGGGGGTCCCACAAGTTTCGATCCTCGGGCCAATACTCTTTTCACTTTACATTAACCATATGCCACCTGCATGCAAAAACACCCATATACAAATGTACGCAGACGACGCAGTTATACTAACATCAGCAAAAACTACTCAAGAGGCTGCCTTACTTACAACGGAACATCCACGAATGGCTCAAAAAATCATGTTTGTTGTTAAATACAAAAAAACCTGTCTGCATGTATTTTCCAAGAAACCAAAGGATCTTACACACTCTAGTGTCTTCCTGGGAGGAGAGGAGCTTGAGCTAGTAAATGATGTAAAGTACCTAGGGGTCACCCTGGATTCAACCCTCACCTTCAAGAGCCACATTAAAAAGATCTCGAGAACAATTAAATTCAATCTTTCCAATTTCAAATTAATTAGGCCATCTTTGACAACAGAGGTAGCCAGGGTGTTTATGCATGCAATGGTCTTTTCTCACATTGAATATGGATTCACTAACTGGTCGTTCACTACTAAAGCTCTACTCAATCAGACTGATTCACTGTACAAAAGAGCACTTAAAATATTGGACAAAAAAAAATCAGAATCATATCACCACTGCCACATACTTCAGAAATATAATCTTCTTAGTTTTGATAATTTCACAAAGTTCAAGTATGCCTGCACAATATACAAAATTCTGAAGGGATTAGCACCGCCCCCAATGTCCATTTATGTTAAGCAGAATGAAAACATCGGCTACACAACCAGGGCCACCACAAGAGGGGACTGTATAATCCCGCTCAGGCGTACCTCATGTGGCCAGTCAGTACTTTCAGTTGCAGGTAGCCACATGTGGAATAGTACACCATCCATGATACGGGACTGTAATACGTATGCCACATTCCCAAGAAATCTAAAGAAGTGGCTAAAAAGTACACAAATCTGTAACCACAGTTAATGAGTTTATGTACATTATATGTTTTTTTTTTGTGTGTGTGTGTGTTTCTTTGTTTTTATTTATGGTTCCTTCTTTCTCTCTATTTGTGTTTAGTTACCATGCACTTCACAATATAACTGACTCCTCCAATTAATTAATCACAACTACAACAAGAACTATGAACTGGACTTTGCATTTCTGCAGTTTTACACTCCATCTACACACCCCAAACAGTCCCTTTTCCCCTGGCTGCTTATTATGTATTTATTTATTTATTTCTCTTCTTTTTTTTTTCTTTTTTTTCTCTCCTATTTATTTATTATTATTTATCTCTCTTTTGTTTTGGGCTTATTTGTTTACCATGTACTTTGCAATGTTACTGACAGCACTTGGAAATCAGCTCTACAGCACTTTAACTTCTATTGTTCTCCATTATTACAGCACTTTAACCCCCACTGTCCTTGCATCTACTGTTATCCATCACAATTGATCACAACTACAACAAGAACGATGTACTGGACTCTGCATTGCTACAGGCTCACACTCTATCCACACACCCCATACAGCCCCTTCTCCCGTCTGCTTGTTACTTGGTTGCATCCAGAAACAAGGTGAAGCAACACAATGTGTGCAATGTTACTGTTATGTATCGCTGGGCAACTTTATACTGTGACGATAAGATTGTTATGTGTTTTAATGTATTTTATATTGTAATTGCATATTTTATGTGTATTGTATTGATTTTTATTATTATTTATTATTCTTGAGGAGCTATGCTGACAAACATCTGGCAGGGGGACTACCAATGTAAATCAGCTCTTGGCTGCAATTGGGTGCATCGACATTTTCTTTTTTTTTCTTTTTCTTTAAAAGGAATGTTCATTGATGTACACTGTCCCTTCTTAGAAAAATGAATTATTTGAAACTACTGAATATATCAAATATCTAGTAAAGCCGAACTAGTAATTACACTGCTTAACTATGTTAAGAAAAAGTTAAAATGTCGTTTAATTTCAGATATTTTACCTAATACTCTAGAAACTGCGTTTTTTGGGACGGTAACGTTAGTTTTTTTGCTGTGATTGTTCCGGTTGTAGAGTTGTCAAATAGTGTCGTAAAAAAGTAATATCTAGTACAGCCGAACTATTATTATTATTATTATTATTACTATTATTGTTGGTGTTAAATTATGACATAGGAATATATTCGTTGTTTTAATAACAAGAACATTTTCGTGTTTTTGTGTGTATACAGGACGTTGTCGAATCAGGGAATCTGTGTGTCCACCACGACAAAGGATCCTAATTGACTAATTACGTTAGCATTAGTGACGAGTAGAGCTAAAAATGCTTTACAGAGATTGTTACAGTGTGTTACAGGGCGCACAAGAGGGGATTCGTGATTTATTATTATTGTGTTTTAATTACTATACCACAAAAGATTCTAAACTTGACATCGCAGTCTCCAGTGTCTGTCGTTTACAAACCTGGTAACCTGTAGAAATGAAGAGTGGAGCAAGAGTGGAGCAAGAGTGGGCGAGTGTGAGTGCGACACCTACTGACTGGGATGTACGAATCCTATCACCTTTAAATATGCATATGGGTGAACTGTAATTATCTGCATATTCATATATTTATGTATGCATATTCAACTATGTTTATTATTTCCATTTCAGAACCACATTAATGCACTTTGGAAACTGCTCTGTGTGTGTATGTGTGTGTGTGTGTGTGTGTGTGTTCACCAACCACAGCTGAACTTATCAAATACCGCTGCTTTGTCAGCTGATGTCAGCATCTTCTTAGAAAGGATGTGTTAAAAAGTGACACAAAAAATTTGTTGTTACATGTGTAACACATTTTGTGTGGATTTCAACACAAGATGTGTAAAAAAGCTTAAAAAGCTTAACACACTTTACGTGTTTGACAGTTTAACACAATTTGTGTGTTAATTTATGTGGCGGGAAGGGGGTGCCATTTCTCCATTGTTCGCTGTTCGCGCCACAGAGACAAAGAAGACAAAGGAACAGAGATGGAGGCTGCATCACCCGGTGTGCTCCCTGAACCTTCAGAAAGTATTAGGGATGTAACGATACCAGAAACTCACAATACGATAGTATCACGATAAAGAGTCCACGATACGATATATATCACGATATTTATACAAGGGGAAAAAAAGAGAAAATTTATTGTTAATGGTAGCTATTTTATTCAAAATTATTGCATGTACACTGTACAGCATGTTATTTTTAACTTGGAAGCGTATCATAAATAAATCAACACACAGCTGAACATGCGCTTTCATTTCCCCCCCATTACTGCTAGGCAGGCAGACATTAAAGTGCCATAACAAAGTCATGTCAATTAAAACTATAGTGACAGAATATGAAAATGGAAACATTCAGTATTTTTTAACCTACTCTGAACAAAAGTAGTGTAGTACTATTACTAGAG
>NC_065511.1:5220033-5232458 GCF_006386435.1 Epinephelus moara
AGAGAGAGAGAGAGAGAGAGAGAGAGAGAGGTGGGTAGAGATGTGTGTAAAAGAAAACCAAAATAAATAAAGCCCAGCCATTTCCCTGGAAGTCATAGAAAAACTCAAAAACACACATTCACTCAGTTTGTTCACGCCAGGTTGACAATCTTGACATCAAGGAGACCCTAACACTGGTCCTGCGCTTTCATGTGATATGCGTGGCATTTCTGTGAGACCCTGCATTCGCAAGTAATCCATCCAAGAGTAATGTGTGTGCAAAGTTGTATGAAAGCTTAGTTATACATAATTTTAGCGTAAATTTATCATTGTTTTTTGCTGTGAAAACATTGGACTACCGATAAGTGCTTGGTCTTGTCAGAAATCTACGGTTCTGCTGTTTCACGTGATATGCGTGGCTTCTCGCTTTGACGAACGGTCGCGGGGAAAATCCATAGAGAACAGGTGTGAATTTCGACGCACTATGCGTCGTTATAGCATTTCTGTTCACTTGTCTCGTTTCCTCTGGTCACGCAAGGGTCAGATTCGGAGGCTGAGAGGCTGAGCTGCACGAGTCTGCTCTCACCTGCGCGTGCAATTGCATGCAAAGGATTATGGGGAATGTAGTCGCACAGTCATATTACCAGCTCTGTAGGAGAATGCAGCTATATAATTCCCACGACGGTATCCAGAATTTATTTTATCACCATGAAATTCGATATATTTCGTTACATGCCTAGTAAGTATCCATTACTAGTTTATATTAATGTATCTCACCACACTGTAGAGTGTTAGGGTAAATTCGGCATGTATGTAATCCACCAACTAAATCGTATTTCTAAGAAAATCCATGATAAACATTGCGTTTTGTTCAGCAGGGCAGGAATGGCACTAGAGCCATTTGCCCGTTGTGTTTTAACGTCACAGACACAGCCATGGTTGCTGTGTGTTAACCGGGCAAATGTGTGTCTGCGCTGGAAACCACCTGTACCACATGTACCACGTGTTATCACTCTATTGAGGTTGCAAGCACAGGTCATTGTGTTTTTAACGGTGCTTTTACCGGTTTTCCTCCAGTATTTTTGATTGCTGCTCGATTTTTGATTGTGTGTTTTAACGCCGGTTTGAAAACCAAACCACAACCTTCTTTGAATTATGAACAAGTTACAGTTAGAGTGCTATTAAAGCACTTGTCTAGACTACTAGATAATCGCTGTAAGTTACAGCTGCTGCGGGCAGAGCAGCTCTCATGACAAACATATCGGGGAAAGACAGGACAGGAGAAGTGGTGTTGGTGACTGTGGCGTTGTTGTCGTGGTAGACTATTTATTTGCGGTTGTTGTGTTTGCTTATGGTTGCTGTAAGTTTGTGTCCTAATGACAAGCACTACTTAGAAGTGTTGATATTACACGTGACATGTAATCAATTAGATAGTGCTGTGGGTGGAACATTGTGAGAGACTAGAGAGTGATGACTACAGACAGAGAGAGAGGCAGCTGCATCAGAGCCAAATCTTTTAACAATGTGTTGTATTTTAAAAGCTTGTTATATTAAACATTGTGTAAAATCTGTTTAGAAAGTACAATGGAAATAAGCCATTGGGCATTATTGTAATTTCATCCTTGTTGATTTTTAAATGTATTTAATGACTGCTGTGCAGTTGTATGTGTTTTTTAATCATCAAATAAATTCAATCATATTTCCGTCTGAAATGTAGTGGAGTGGAAGTATAAAGTAGCATCACATGGAAATGCTCAAGTTCAAGTACCTGAAAATTGTGCTTATGTACAATACTTGTATAAATGCAGGGGCGGACTGGCCATCTGGAGGTTCTGGAGAATCACAGAACGGCCGGTACTCCAGGATGGCCGGCAGCCACCACGCAGTCATCACCGTTTTTTTTTTGTTTTTTTTTCCTTTTTCTCCCTGATAATCTACTGTTCCACGTCCAGTCCGCTAGGTGGCAGCCTTTAAATTGGATGCCAGCCGGCCCATAGATATCTATGAGCCGGCCGGCCACCAGTCAAATTGAAGAAGAAGGAAGCACATACGTCACGCAAATCGAGCAGCCGTGTGCAGCAGGTGCAGATGGGAGAGACAGCGTGAAAGATAACAATATGGATACTGGTATTAATCCAAAAAAACGGAAAGAAAAGGGTGGGGCTGAGAAGGTGAGGGAAAAAAACAAAGGCAATTAGCGAGTCAAGCCTCTATGAGTTATGATAAATCACAGTGTAAAGAGGCTGTAATTATACAGTTTAACTTGAATACTCACTGAGAAATAAACGACACAGTCCAGATGTCTCTCTGCTGAACAATACAATGCAGGTGACTGCCTGAAACACACAACAAGACATGGTATGAGTCTCATACCATGTCGCTCTAGAAAATGTTCTCTTGCAGTTTCTTCTTTTTTCTTTTTTGTGGAGTATGATATTGTTTTTCCTCTTGCTGTTTCCCAAAGGGTACTGGCTTTTACATCCGGGGTGCTGTTGGTCTCAAGAAAGGATGCTCATTCTTGTTTGAAGTATGTAGTAAAATCTGGGTCTTTGAGTAGTGATATATTAAAGCGCCATCTGGATGTAGGGTGAGGTTTAATTCCTGTTGATAATTTGAGAGATATAGGGGCATGATCTGATATAATAATACTATGGAGCTATGGAGCTATGGAGCTATAGGAGCTATAGGCTCTGTTATTCTATGTGTGAGTGTGTTGTTAATCAGAAAATAATCAATGCGGGAGTAGGTTTTGTGATGTGGGAAGTAGTATGTAAATTCTTTGTTATTTGTGTTGTGTAGTCTCCAGATATCCATCAGTCCATATTCTGACATATATTGTTTGATTGTGGATGAGGAATTGAGGGGTTTATTAGATGATGAGTTGGAAGAGCGATCTAGGTCCGGGTTCAGTACCGTGTTGAAGTTGCCACCTATTATGGTATGAGAGTTTGGAAAGTTGGATAGTTCATGAAAGAGGGAGTGGAAAAATGTGGGGGAGTCTGAGTTTGGGCCATAGATACTAGCTATTGTTATACTATCTTTGTGAATGCTACCGTTGATGATAATGAATCGTCCTTCGGGATCTGTAATAGTGCTGTTATGAATGTATGGTGTGGTTTTACTAATTAGAATGGAAGTGCCACATTTTTTTTAGAATTGTAGGTTGAGTGGTAGGTCTGGCCAATCCATCCGGCCTTGAGCTTCTGAGATTCTGCCTCTGTAAAATGGGTTTCTTGTATTAGGCAAATGTCTGATTTCAGTTTATGTAGATGGTTCAGTACTTTGGTTCTTTTGGCAGGTGAGCTGATCCCTCGTATGTTCCATGATGTTAAGTTCAATGTTAAGGCCATGCTACTAGAGTTTGAAAAGAATAAGTATTTTTCCTGTTGGGTTCTGAGCTAGCGGATGCACAGACTGAAGTGATATGTCCAGTAAGTCTGTGAGATAAGAAACTTTGACTGAGATTTGGTTGAGAATCAATACAAAACATTTTATCTATTTTTTCAATTAATTGTGCAGTCCTGTTAATTGATATAAAGTTGTATCTGCTTGATCTGGGATTTTAAACCACTGATGGCTTATACATTTTTGCTTTTGTTTGCTGTGTTTGTGTTTACTTCAGCTTGCTCCCCTGCCAAACCCTCAGCCAAGTCAGACAAATTCTCTACCTGCCCATGACAACAAGAGCCTGGGTGACAGTGGATTGGACACGCTCAAAGTACTGATCAAAACGAAGGTTCCAGCCATACTCACAGAATATGTGGATGCTACTTGTAAGGATTGCTGTCAGTGATCTTGTGGAGAGACGAGGATTGTAAGTTGTCACTGTATCAAGTGTGTGTGTGAAGACTTGAGATACAAATGTATCGACAGTGGAGTGAAATTGGTTCTCTGTACTATACATGAAATGAGTATTCCATAGTTAGTTAATATGGGGTAGGAATAGAGACGTAGTGATATGATTGATGTTGTTATTGATGTTACTAATTGGTCATCGGAAATGGTTTGGTAATAGTTGCTGTCTGTTATTTTCAGTTACCCATCCAGTGATAACAAGATGCGGCTTGCCAAGAATGTTGTCACCCTCTTCCCTAAATTGTGTGTCAAAACCAGGAACACAATAAAGGATATGTAAGTAAATATCAGCTGCCCTCAAACTATGCTTGTTCTACAGGATTCCCAGTCATGAAATTCATGGAAAAGTTATGACATTAGAAAAAGTTTTCCAGCCTGTAAATTGTTTGGAATTAACAGAATGTTGTGGATTTTTTTTGAATATGCACTTTATTTGGCTATTGTTTCTCCTCTTCCTCTCCTCCTCCTCCTGTCCTCTTCCTGCTCTTCCTTCCTCCTCCTCTCTTCCCCTTTTTCCTCGTTCTCCTCCTCTCCTCCTCGTCATCATCCTCTCCCAATGGTCAATATATAAGCCTACCTATTTTAAAGATGTATTGGGTTTGCAACCTTGTGTACCCAAACCAACTGCAGGCTGTCTTCTCTTTCCTGGAGCATATTTATGAGATACCGGTAAGAAAAGATACAAAGTTGTTGAGCTCATCTCCAAGCTCCAGGCTATGTCATAAGTAAACCATGTATGTGTGCCCAAAGTGCAAGCGTGTAATTGGAGAAGTCAGGAAGCTTATCAGGCATCTCAGAGCCGTTCATGCCTTGTCAGATTCCCAAGACTTTCAAATTGTTTGTTGCCAGAACAACTTCCAAAGAACATATCACAATTTAAACTCCTACACAAAACATCTTAAGAAAGCCCATTCAAAAATGACATCACATGAACAAATTGCCGATGTACCTGAACACATGGAGCTTTGTAATATGTCAAAGGACATTGATAATGAACTGATTCTAGTCGAAGCCACAGCAGATCTTGGACCTGAAGATGTTGCAGCAAATTCATCAACTGTTAATGATTGTGCAGCTGCATTTGTTGCCCAAATGTATTCCTCACCCAATACAAATGTCACTGATGTACAGAGGAGCATTACATAAAGAAGTCACAGACCGGACTATGGACATTGTTCAAGAGAGAGTACTCTCCTTTAAAGATGCCCATTCCATACCTCATGACGACGATGCTTATACAACGTTGATGCAGGAATTGGAAAGTGGAAGGAAAATGTTTGAGGATGTTGACACTCCTTATAAGATGAGTAAATATTTCTCTGATGAAATGTCGCTTGTGAAACCAACAGAGGTATTCCTGGGGCATAGGGCAGATACTGCCAGAAAGAATGGACAAATGACACAAGTGCTGATCTCAGACACATGTCAGTATATTTCTGTTATTGACATGATCAGATTTCTTTTTAGCTGTGAGAAAATGCAGAGCCTTTACATGGAGTGTAATAGAAGTAGGAATGGTAAAATGCGAGACTGTTGCGATGGTGCAGTTTGCTGCTCATCCTCTGTACAGTAGATATCCAGATGCCTTACAGATACAACTTTATTTTGATGATGTAGAGACCACTAATCCTTTAGGTTCTAAAACCAAAATACACAAAATGGGAGCTGTGTATTTTTCTTTGAGGAACTTGCCTGCAGAGTACAACTCCTCTCTGGCAAACATTCATTTGTGTCTCCTGTTTAATTCTATAGACAGAGAAACCTATGGGTTTAGCAAGATACTACAGCCATTGTTAGAAGACATTAAATGTCTTGAAAGTCAGGGTATTGCAGTTGAAATCAAAGGTCAAACCCATTTGCTTTATGGTACCATTTGCCTCTTGACAGCTGACAACCTTGCTTGTCATTCCCTTCGTGGGTATTTGGAAAATTTCTCAGCTAATGTGTTTTGTCACTTCTGCTTTATCAGTTGAATGTTTTGACGACCATTACGACGCTTATGTGATAGACAAAAAAGATGTATTTGAAATGGTCAGCATATATGACCTTTCAAATATGAGACCATTAAGCCTGTTGTCATGTTTCCAGGGAGACAGAGTTTACTCTCAGGTTTACTCTCAATCCCAGGTACAAAATTGTATAAGTCATTCTTCAGAATTGTGCATATTTTGCCTGATGTGATAAATAGTTGCAGGGCTGTGCTGAATGTCGTTTTCATGAGGTTTTCAAACAAAGCTTCAAATGTCTTTTGTCGTATATTATGATGTCATTGTCATCATAACCCCTCCACCAAAAAAAAAATCCTCAAACAAAATCTTCAATTTGAAAAAAATGATTCTTCAGATTAAATGAGTTAGTCTTTTTTTATTAAATCAACTTTCTTTAATATGTTAACTCGTCAGTTTTGTCAACATAAATACAGTGACGTCTTAATGAAGCATCACTGTGAAACAAGCGATTGCAGATATCTGCAACTGTGCATAAATACACCCGTTTAAACAATGAATAGACATGGACATTTTTTTTTAATGTTTTATTGTATTCGGTACAGCCCTAAATAGTTGTTTCTTATGTTAATGAGAGCACATTTTAGAATGTTTGTTGATGACCACAGAATGTGAGTTCTCATGTTAATGAGAAAAAAGTTGAATGTGAAATGTTGATGAAATCTTTTGTTGATTAAATGAAATATGAACAATAAATGTTAAAACATTTTTTTCTACAGCTGGATGTCTGCTTATTTAAATTCAAATCCTTAGAAAAAGAATGAACACATTTTTTGACACACTAATGTGTCTATATAAGGACTACACGTTTTGTGTTATATTTAACACTATTACTGTGTTTCAAAAGCCAACTCAAATCTTGTGTTAAAACTCTCAACACAGTAGTTGTGTTAAAGTAGTAACACAACTACTGTGTTAAAGTAGTTGAAAGGCAGCTTGATGGGGACGCTTGCCAAGAGGCCATGTCTTTGCTCAACCATACCACAGACAATTCCCTGATTTATCAGAAGATGTGAGAGACCTTTCAGCACCACCAGAAGCTTGTTAATGACCAAGGCAGAAGTGTTGATATCCTCTCCACCTTTCCAAGAGTTGATAGTTTTAACACAAGATTTGTGTTGGCTTTTCAAACACAGTAATTGTGTTAAATATAACACAAAACGTGTAGTCCTTATATAGACACATTAGTGTGTTGAGAATTGACACAACTTGTGTTAATATTAACACATCTGTTTTAAGAGTGCACCGACATTTTTAATGGCTGTATGATACACATTATGCAATGACTATTTCTGACACCATCTGAAACTACTGTAGGATAAAGAGTGAGACAGTACTGTCAGTACTTCACATGTTGGAATGAGAACGGGTTGAGGGTAACCGTCCCCAAAATGCAACAGAGGAGTGAGGAGAAAACACCTGTAGCCACTGGCCTCATGGCTATATCATATTTGATGCAATGTTAAGGGGACATGGTGGACACAGAGTGACACCGCTCTGTCTGGCACAGATAGTTCTATAGAGCTGGTAGTCAGAGCAAACCACCAGCTGCTGTTGGATTTTCTCTGTGCCCTCCAATACCCATACTACCATACTATTTAGTATGCCAGAAAAACATTTTGTATGTCCGAATACATAGTATGTCAAATGCAGTACGCCAAAAACACCAGGATGTTCTATTACATCCAGTCAGATTTTGAAGTAAGCAAGCCAGCTTTTCTGGCTATTCTGACCCACAATCCTCTGCTCAGTGGAAGATAGGTCAAACAACTGAGCCGCAGTGACAGATGACAGTGCATTCAAGTGACTGACGACCAGCTGATTTGTAATAATTGAAATAGTAATTGTTTAAGTGAACAAATTAATCATAAATACCACGACAACAGAAAAAAAAAACTATTTTTTTTTTTTTTTTTTTTTAAATGAAATAAAATAAAATTTGGAGAAAAGCATACATAGGCTAAGTTTAAGTGTTGAAATTTCAGGGTTAAACACTTCCGAGTTGATTTCAACTCCCAAAAATTTACCACATTCTGATTCAAATGGTGCTCAGTGTTGGAGTTAATTGACAGTCAGTCAGTGTTAGCTCAACTCTGCAGAGATGTAATTTAGCTCCACCAACACCCGTGCATTTCACTGCTTCAACTGGAGACAAGAAGACAAGGCGGAGCCATTTTCTTCCTCTCATGCAGTTATATGGGCTAAGTAGAAACCTACTGTAAAAAATTTAAATGGATGCCATGAACTGTAGGATGTACATTAAAACATCTATAGAGAATATATGCTTTACAAAGCCTTTTTTGTTGCCAAGACTGAGCAGCAGTTTTCTCCATACCAGGTGATTAGCTAATATTAGCTAGCAGTCTGTGTGAACATTAGCTAGCTAACAGTCACTTACAAACCATTTCCAACTTTACTAGTGATGATTTGACAACAATTCACATGCAGCTAAAATAAATTAAAGGCAAAGCTCAATGTGTTTACTGTATAAAATATTGTTTTAAGCTGGAGCTGATGTCTCTGGGGGTTTTTTCCGCCTTCACTGTGGTTGAATGTCAAAGGAGCAGCGAAAAATGTGTCCCACCACACAGACATACATTTTTCACGTGTCAAGTTGTCTGTGCGACTGTGACTTTGCTATTTTTTTTTACTGATCATCCTCTATATAGGCATTCTCCCCACAAAAGCAGTCAGACAAGAGTATGCTCTTGGAATAGTGATGCTGTTTCCTTCGCTCAAAGATCCATATACCAAGAAAGGCTATGTAAGGCATTAATATTTTTGCACGATACCTTCATGTCATAGTTGGATGTTGACATTTGAATTCTTTGACATTTCGTATGATTCAAGTATGACAACGCATTTAATTTTTTAAATATCCAGGAACACTTCTTTGGTGCTGCAAGCGGCACAGGATACATATCTTGGCGTCTGAAAGTGGTCCAAAGGAGGTTTTGTAGAGGATCTGCACTGCCACCTAACAGCCCCACTGAATGTTCTCCAGGAGGCACAACTTTCCAAAGGGCTGTTGATGCTGAAAGGCAGCTTGATGGGGACGCTTGCCAAGAGGCCATGTCTTTGCTCAACCATACCACAGACAATTCCCTGATTTTTCAGAAGATGAGAGAGACCTTTCAGCACCGCCAGAAGCTTGTTAATGACCAAGGCAGAAGTGTTGATATCCTCTCCACCTTTCCAAGATTCCTGGATACAAAAGAACTGGTAAGTTTGCAATGAGATGTTGAGAATGACTTGAAATTTGAAAGCATCTCCTGCAGTAGTTAAATATCTTCTGTCTTGAAGGTGGATCAACGCTTCACTCTCCTATTTGATGACGAGACATCCTCCAGGCTATTCCAGAAATGGGATGTGTTCTTCAAGCCAAAGTCACAAAAGAGGCGAAGTGGCTCACTTCAACACCAGAGTTACATCGCTTGGTGCAGTCAGCAGAGTGCCCCCCAGGAAGTAATCTTGATGAGGCAACAAGTAAGTTGCATTTGCTATAATTGCAGTCACAGTTGTTTCAATCATTTCTTTCCACAAATACATGATTCAAATTAGGAAACGGTATCGCATGAGGATTTTTTTTCTTCTTTTTTTTAGGAACTTATTCTGTGTATCTCTGTAAATTGAACTGATTTTTGGGGATTAATATGAATAATAGATCAATGACTGTTTAAAACTATGTTGATAATGCCTCACTGTTCTCTTCCAACCTTCAAAAGCATTAGATTTGACGAGTTTACTGTTATTTTTTGCGACTCTTTGTCCTCAGGCTACGACCAAGAAATTGCCTCCCTGTTGTTGCTGATACATCTGCCTCCACCACCGCTGGGGGGGACTGAAGTCTCCCAAACTTGCATGTGATGCAGTTGAGAGACTTCTAGTCTTTCATAAGGTAATTATATCATTAAGATGTTAACATTACTGAGATGTCACATGTGACCTTCTTAGCCACATATGTAAATTAAGGTTGTTAAAAAGCGGATGACATTGAAAATATGTCTTCATAGGCTTTCCCATCTTGCACTAGCCAGTGAGAAGATGTTTGAATACAAATCTTGTAGAGTTCAATGTAGAGTTCTCTGTGGCTGCATATTATTCTTGTGTCTAATTTCAGTTGCCTTGTCTCAACTCATCATGCTGCAGTTTGGAGGAGCATCTCCGCAATCAGCAAGGTTGGCAGCCGTACCCTCTTGCTGTTGGACTTCAGAAGAGTAAGATTGACATATTCTACATCACCATTGATAAGCATCTCGTCCCATGCCAGGCAAACTGCTCTCTTTGGGTATTTGATGAACTTTGCAAAGTCCATTTTGTGTTTAACTTGTCTGATGATGCTGCATTGGTGATTGTCTTCTACATCTCTGCAGACAACAGTGTATAACATTGATGTGGGGAAAATGAAGGAGTCACCCAGAGTTAGAGGGTTGAGAGCCAGACTGCTTAACCAGCCAGTAGCTCTCTCAGTCTGTGAGTAAGAGGCTAAAACAATGCTGATCTTTAAGTGTCAGAAACTGTTCCCCAGCAGTCAGCAGTTGATTTCTCATTTAAAAGTTGAACATTACTATCCTGGACTTGTTATTTGCAGTATAATGGAGGAAGACATCCCAGTCTTTTGTCATCTAAGTGGTGTACTTTTGGTTGAAAATCACATTTTTTGAAAAACAAGCTATTTACAGAGAATTTTGATCACCATCACACATTCAGAGTATTACAAAGTGATGAAAGGTGTATCATGAAAGTATCTGGGCTTAAATTCTATATACTGTTTAGTATTCAAAGCTCATACAATGTTTCAGATGTAGTTTGCATGTAGATGGTGAGATGATGGTGAAGGAAAGACTCCACTGATACAAGCTTTTTGGACCAAGAGAACTTTTTAGCAAGCCAGTATCAGATCAAGCTTCTGAAGTTGCTTGAGAGAGGTTCAGCCGAAAATGGAACCTCTGCCGTTGTCCCCCCAAACTCCACATTTTAAAGCCTGTAAGACATCTTCATTCATATTCATGATGTTATCTCATTTCTGATATAATGAGATACAAAGCCATCCTCCGAACCAAAAGTGGTCATTCCTTTCTCCAGTTTCAGGAAGTTCTTTGTTCGTGCAAAACAGACTGATGCAAGCATTCCTTTAGTTTCTTCACGTAGCTTTCTCAACATAAATTCCCAATGCATAATAACAAAACTGACAGCAGCGCCTTCCAGTCGGGCCACTCTTCCCAGTAAACCACCTGTGAATCTATACAAAAGAAAGCAGGAACCCCTCAAGAGGTTCCTTACGGGAAGCAGCGCAGTAATCTTTCAACCTCTTATGACGTATGTGCCATACAGTTACCATATGTATCCTGTAGATGACCTCTTGTATCTTGACAGACTTATGGATTCCTGTTTATATATCTCGGAGCAGTGGTCTAGCCAGCATACTAAAAATCATCAGCATTATTGTACATCTAATGGGCAGACACCTCAACTGGAAGGTTACAAAGTTTAGAAAAAGAAATGCTTTTTTGGAAAGTTATTTGTTTGTTGTAATTAATTATTTTGTAATTCTATTATTTTAACATTTTTCAGTGTAGACAGCTTGACACTTTAGGGAGTGAAGCTAACACTACTTAAATAGTACAAAATGTAACTCAGAGCAGTGTTATTTGTCTAATACCATAGTGTTGATTTAACTCTGTTTTGCAACTTAAAGAAGCAACACTGGCATAGTGTTAAATGTTTAACTATTTTGAAAGTGTTGCTTTGACTCTGAAGAGTGTGGAGCTATATAAACCCTGAAAAAGTGTTGAAATCAACTCGGTGGGGGTTAATTCAACAATGGACTTTATGCTGTGTACTGCTGTGAATATAAAACGTTAGACAATGTACACAATTATAACTTGAAGGTTAAAATACATACATTGCAAAGTAACAGCAGCAGAGCTCCTGGTTGACCACTATCTCCGGAGAGCTGTATGTAAAAAAAATGAAAAAAAAAAAAAACTAAACAACTTACTAAATGATATACAACTGATAGATACATAAATATAAACACAGCAGCGTTTTATCTGCAACACTAAAAGTGTCCAATTCTTTACATTCAGGCGTCCATCCCATCTTGTGTTGTACTCCGGGTAAACCAAGAGTTTCCTGATCCGGCTGGTCACTGCGTTGGCCTCCAGCTGCCCCTTGGCTGAAGTGAGAGACGTGTAAAGCAACCACTTCCTCCTTTGAGGGTCTCTCGTACTGGGATGCCAGGTCCTTTGGGATGGGGATTTTGAGGAAGACAAGCCTCATCAGGTCATCTACAGTCTGTAAAATATTGCATTTAAGTATTGAGCTCCTTGTGTTTTTAAATTAAGTGTTTCCCTGAATCCACCTTTCTTGTATATATTTCAAGTGTTGCCACAACTATTTCATATTTTTTTATCTGATGTTATCATGTTGGTAATAAAAATAAAATTATTTACAAATTACTGCATATAGGGTCTTTTATTACAGCCTTTGCTGAGGGTAAAACTGAACTAAAAGAACACATTTTTCTCAGATTCCTCTGTAATAACAGAGTCGCCAGGGTTACATGTTGCGTCATGAGGGTCG